>NC_089785.1:15000-40000 GCF_040412425.1 Macrobrachium rosenbergii
TAAGAGAAATACCTAAAAATACGAAAAATGTGCGAAACTTTGAGCAGATATCTTCAATAGATACTGAACAATTTAACAAAATATCGAAGAATTTTCACCGAAATTTTGTATAAATATTTAATAACAACAAACAAAAAATAGAGCTATGGAAATTTATTTCGAATTATAAGAAAACTAAGAACACCTTTCAGTGTGGTTTAATAAAAACAAAATTATATAAAACTGCAAGTAAAGCAAAAAAAAAACGTGATGAAATACATTCTTCAACACTTGGTAAAAGGAAATCTGTTCAGATATCAGTAATGAAACCTCATATGAATTTTCTGTCACATAATAACACTGAAATGACTGCCTAAAATAATAGTAGCAGTAGACATAATACAAGGTGATGTAACGCTGTCATGAAAGATAAATTAAATACTGGCTTTTTTTTTTAGGACAAAAAAGTGTTACAGCTTGCAAACTGGTTTCTTACGAAATTGTGAAGTGTGTGGTAATCAGATGTGAAATGATTCGTCCTTGAAGATTGAAAGCAAAGGATTCGCACAAGTGTCATGTTAATTCCTATTTATGTGACCTCTAAATCGTGTTCCTGGCCTCTAAAGTGAAAGTACACACGTGTCTTTCCTTGTGCTAAGCTTACTGGGTTTTATGGTATGAATTTTTTATGCTCAATAAAAGGGGGAATTACGTAAGTAAAACTAAACATGTTGTAAAGGCAGGAGAGAATAATTAAGTTTGTGTGCATGTTTTATCACTCACATTATACAGCAATAGCTTCTCAAATGCTGTATTTTTCATGTTCTTTATTTCCTGAGTGGCTGATAGTTAATGCCTTTATGCTTTAACCTGCATGCACTACGGAATTTCTTTTTTTCTTCTTCTTCTTCTTCTTCTTCACTGTTGAAATGACCTTCCCAGCCTATGTAGACGAGGCAGTATGACAGCCGCGCTAAAAGAGTTCTGTATAGATAGGAAATGACCAGGCAGAGTAAATTTGGCTATGTAATTAAAAGAAAGATGTTTGGCTCTGCTTTTGTATCCAATATACGTCAAAAAGGTCGAGGATTTGTTTTTTATATGACACAATTAACTGGTACCTGAAAAAAACATGGTATTTAAAGACTCTCTCTCTCTCTCTCTCTCTCTCTCTCTCTCTCTCTCTCTCTCTCTCTCTCTCTCTCTCATACACACACTTTTGTTACAGGCCAAATGGCAAAGGATATTAAAATGAGAAATGATATGGCTGTCCGCGAAATCCAGGTTTTGCTAGATAACAGAAAACAAAGAAGATGAAGCCTTCATCCAAACGAAATGTTAAAATTCCGAGGGAAACACGACCCCGGTTGATATTGTCGCAGGGATCAATCAAATAAATATCGGGACCACATTTCATGGTTGCCAAAGGAGCTCCACACTCCCCGCAGCGTGTTATTCATGGTATCAGTTTCAGTAATTTATGAGAATCGAACGCTTGCAGTTCTTACACATTGCTTCCGCCTTCGTTAACTCGAACCATGCAGCAGCCTCAACGACTGACAATGCTCGCTGGAACGGGACCTGAGTAACCATTACCTATGTGCGTGATGGTTCTTTGATGCATCTGAAACCAGCTGACAGCGATTTATGTCTTCTCATCCAACGACGATGGCGCCCTATTTCCACACGAAAGTAAGTCGCATATAGTGAAACCTCAGTTTATGTGTTTGTGCGGATGTCTGTGAACGTTGAGTACGAATACACGGGCTCTGGAGATGAAACACGATGAAACTCTCATTTCAGTGGATGAAGCCTCTCAACTGTCAAATAGTCTTATATTTCAATATTCTGCCTTGTCAGTCATCACGTATTAAGGACTTCTTTATATTATTCTTTTTTCTTCGTATTTTATGACTGAATGAAAAATATTCCAGTTATGCTTTTATCAGCCTTGATCATGAAATGACAAGAAATTAAAATCATTCTCAACCAGTAGTAAGTAAACTTATGTCTTCACTACAATACGGTTTCACCTTATCAGCGGGAATTAAAATGGAGAAAACTTTGAAATCCATCATTTTCCAATACCGTTCACGTTAGTTCAGCTTATTTGTAAGAAAAAAACAAAATTTAGCAAACGAGTTTTAGTTTCGTCAATTTCCTGTTCAAAAACACATTTCAGATACTGAAACGAATGGCGGGAAAATTATGATGACTGATTGTAAGCGAGTCCTTTCTAAGGGTAGTTATGAATCATTATGCAGCAAACAAAGATGACTGATGGCCAGTTCCCTTTTTGATATGTCGCAAAGAAATTGCAATGAGCTGAATCTACTTTAAATTTAAAGAACAGACTTCTGTCGAGTCTTCTGAGGATGAAAGTGCCGCCTTCCAAAGTTATTATTTTTCCTTACATGGTCACAGAAAATGCCATCTTTTTTGTATGCGTTATTCATGCGTTATGCCAATTTTAGAGGACATCAAAAAAAGGCGAGAAATTGAGTGAGTAAGACAGGGTGCAGATGTGCATGATAGTACCAACTATGGTCGGTGTCAGCTGATCACCGGAATATTGTCTTCATTAATAGTTTGTCATGGCAACACTGCTGATGATATTGACTGCTTGTTTGCTTACCTGCATCTTATTCGAATGTAAGCAAGTAAACTTTGAATTCCTACCAAAGCACTTATTTATACGGAAGACAAGGGATTATACACAAAAATACAAATATGATTAAATATTGGAGAACATAATTATACGACCAATCATGTGTGATGTTTTGTTCTTTTTGTAATGTCTTTACCACCTTCAAATGTTATGCTGTTGCTTTCTTATTATTTCTTTTATTCGTTGACCATGTAAAGAAGTTTATTATTACTTCTATAGATGCTTTATCGTTTCTGGCTTTGTTGTTATAGTAGTGTTTGAGTCCCAGGAGGTTTAGGAAGGCACAGTGCAGCTTTCTTGCTTCTTTTAGCACACTAGTAAAAATTACACTGTACATATACAAGTTAAATATATATACAATTTGAGTAGTATGAATACGAATCAAGTACGAGTCTTGCCTTCTTCTCAACCCATAACTGGTGATGGCTCACAACCTCACTCCTCTGCTTCTCTTTCTTCTATCTGCTTCTTTTCTGTCTGCTCTGTTCTGCTTCTCTTCCTTCCTTTCTTGCCCTTTTGAAAGTTCATCCCACAACAGGCGGACCATTGCTTCTTGTCCCGCCCTTGTAGATGTCCCAAGTGGTTGGAACTTATCTAACGATGTCCTATGAAGGAGGGGACTTATGACGTCACCGGAAGTCTTAGTTTCCGGCGAGAGTGGAACGGTAAGCACACAGGTGAGACAGTAAACATTCCTTAATGATTTCCATAGACTGAACTTGCGCCCTTGTTTTGGCTACGCAATCATAACGCAGGAAGTGTTGTTACTCCCTCTGCTTCGTTATTCTCTCTCTCTCTCTCTCTCTCTCTCTCTCTCTCTCTCTCTCTCTCTCTCTCTCTCTCTCTTCTCCTTTCATTATTATTTCAGTCTCTTTCTCTTTCTCTCATATTTATGTTATATTCCTAACTAATATTCTCCTAGCTATCATTACATCACTCGGTCACCTACCAAACACTGTCTTCAATGTTTAATTAAACATAATAAAGTGGATACAATAGTAATAATTAAATTGGCAATAAAACGAAATAATGGATATAATAAAAACTGTTTCTCCAGTTGTGAAGGAAAAGACATGAGTTCTTCAAAATATTCCCAAAAAAATAATCATATTAAAATATCAAACACATCAAATTATAAGTATGCCAATTCATAAGTATATTAAATGAACATATGGACAATAAACATATGAACAATAAGCATGAAATCATTGTTATGTAACAATTAATGTTAACATCAATTTGTAATTATTGTTATTTTTGAGTTCTGTCAATATCGCTTGTATTTTTCTGATAACAAGATTTCTCACTATTATGATGAACAAAATAACAGTAATTACTATTACCGTTAGATTTACTAATGATAAAATTGGGGAGACAGTTTCTTTATAGTAGAAATATTCATCAACATAGTTAAAATTTTCAAGCTTCTTTATTTCTAACTGAGACAACTTAAATTCATTTCTTTTATATGAGTAATTCTTATATGGCACATGTTTATTGAAGTTGTATGTTGTGAAAAGATGAGGTTCATAATATAATTGGTTTGCTATCACTAACTGACACGATGTTGTAAAAGATCTAACGTTTTTAAACCTTTTTTTGTGCTAATGTTGTGACATTTAATTTTAGCTACAACAGTATTTAGTGAAAATACAAAGATTTCTTGATCAATTATAAATGCTTCAAATGGTTATCACAGTTTGTGGTACATACATTTTTTTCTTGGTTTTGTTTTAACACAATTTCTTGAATACAGGGATAAGCATTAGTATTCTTATACAGTTATCAAAATTACATATATATTCTTGTTCTTTTAACAGAATACACTCATTGAATTGCTTATCAGTGAAGAATGACAATAGTAGTGCGTGTTCTTTAAATGCAAAATGCTTGATTGCTCCCTTTTGAATGATTGTTTGATCATTAACTAATATAGGAAATGGTACACAGTGATTAATGTGTTTGTGATCCTAGCGTTGAAAGGTACAACTAAAATAATTTTATCATAAAGCATTCTGGCACTTATTAAATTATAGTACATGAATACATCTTCCACAAGTAGCTGAAAGTGTTTTTCTATGATGCAAAACCTGATAATTTCTTCTAGTTCTTTAGGAGTGATTAGTGTTGGGCTCAAAATACCTTTATAAGCAAGCAAAATGGCATTTAATGTGTTTGAATTCCTGTAATATCACTTCACTTTCTAGGGCAAATGTATTTAAAAATTGTATGTTTTCCAACTTATTCAGTTCTTTCGTTACATTCTGATTGACTTGATTTATAAAAATTTTCAGTTTTTCTATTTGCTCTGCATTTTGATTTTGTGGTGTTATCACTTTACTTCTCACTGTCCCTCTTGCTGCTGCCCACTTTTCTAGTTTGTCTATTCTTTCTTTTTCCTGTTTTACATTTGTTTCGGTAGCAGCTCTTTACATAAAGGTTTCAATACATACGAGGTATGTTCAATAATTAATGAGAAAATGTCAGGAGAGACACTATTTATTTTCATAAGGTTACACAACTTTGTCTCCTTCAAAATGATTGCCTCTCGCAGCTACACACTTCTGCATGCATCTCTCCCAATCCTGGAAGACCTCCTCAAAGTCCTTTTTCAGTAGTCCCTTCAGGTAACTTTCCGATGCCTCTTTCAGCTCCTCTGTTTTCTTCCTTGCGTGCACTTTTCGGTGCTCCAGATCTGGGTTCATCGTCAACCTGTTCATTTCTGTCAGAAAATCTGTTAAACCACCGATAGAAACTTGCTTGGCTCGTCTGTTCATCCCCATAGGCCTCCTTTAACATTCCATAAGCTTCTTGTTTGGTTTTCTTAAGTTTAACACAAAATTTGATGGCGTAACGTTGCTCCATGTTTCCCTGCACTTTGACAAGTGTTCACAGATCGACAAACCGGATCAGACTGGTTCCACTACGTTCACCGCTGCACTCAGACCTACAAATATAGAAAGTTGCCAGTTTGTCATTTTATAGAATATATGTATGTGTACTTCACCATTAAGTAGTATCTTGATCAAATCATATTTAGTGTCCCGCCTGACATTTTCTCACTACTTATTGAACATACCTCGTACATTACATTTATGACATTTTCACTACATACTTTATATTTATGACATTTTCAGTCTAATACCAATACATACACATATATACATATATGTATATGTATTGGTTTCGTTGATTATATCTTTTGTTTACAACATTACCTACAGCATTTTCATGTCTTATGATATCTATGACTTCAGTGGACCATGGATCTGTTTTTACTACTTTTATATGATTCCAGTGAACTACTTTTTCCTTTAGATCACTTTCATTAATTACTCTATATTTGTTTAATTTTAACACTTCTACAACTCTATATGGTCTAGGGAACTTGGGAGGAACCTTAACATTTGGCCCTTCTAGAACATGATTTGTACATAAATTTGAGTACAACCTGTATTATCTGGTTTAATGGTACTTTTAATCTAATATTTGGTATGAGTGTTATGAACCTATTTTAATTTTGCCCTTGTTTTCATGATTGCCTCGTAAGTATGTCTGGTTTTCCATGCAACATAGTCATCATAGTTATTGGTATGCCTACCAAAATAAAGCTAAAAATTTCTTAAACATTATAGAGTATCTAACAAACATTAATAAAACTATCCTAACTAGAATTACTGACATTGCAAGCTTGAAATTATCTGCATACATCTCAGCTAGCTTTCACGAACGCAGTATGTTTAATGAAACGTCTGATATTCATTATCATAAATATTTATTCATTTCTTCAAAAAAAAAAAAAAAAAGGGGCGAACCTCACATGATACTAGACCATTTGATAGTTCGGAAACTAGCATTTTCCCATTAAAATACCGGTGCCTCGTTTCCCCCAAGTACCGAAGGGCCTCAGGTGACTGCGACGTATGCAAAATCAGCACTCGAAACTGGATTGGACCGGATTTAATTTCGAAATCGTGGACTACAGACGCCATCTATTGATTGCCCCAAGCAAAACAGTGTTCAAACAGGATACTGTTGTGCTTTTGATAGTGAGGCAAGATGAAAATTGCCGAATAAGTGATTGCAATGACTGTAATAAAAAATAAAGTTTGTATTCAGTTATTTATGCCTCTTGGTGTCCAGCAAAGAAGTGTTTGAAGCCAAATGCATGAAAATGTACGAGGGAATTCACGAATTGGGATCTGGTAATACAGACACTGCCTGGGACTGTTAGCCAGTGAAAAGATAGAAGTGCCAACAAAATATGATTATTCCACATATTATTATAGTCTAAATTATGGCAAAACTAGGGGTACTTTATAGAGAGAAGGATTCATATTATTATTCTTAGCTTTAATCTCTGCAAAACCTCGCATCTTCTTCTTCTTCTTTTTCTTTTAACGTGCTTTTATTCCCATTTTTGTATGGGGTAAGCACGATGCCTTCTTTTGAAGGACTTTTCTTTCGGTTCGCACTTTTAATTTTTTCAAGGGTTTGTATGGCTGGCTACAAGGCTGCAGCACTGCGATTCTTTTTAAGTTTTCTCCAGACTAAATGAGTCCAGAAAACCATCACTGGGTACGCTCAAATACCTCCTTCGATGATGCATTTTTTAAAGGAACAAATTTCCGTACATTAAACGCATTTCATCTTGAAGCTAATGGTCTGAATATGCAAAATTTTACATAGCTGATATCCTAGAAGAATTATAATTTGTCCTTCAAGTTTCTCGTAACCTTCTACAAGGTTAGAAAGCTTGAATCATCTCCTAGAACTGTAATGAAGTCAGAACATCCTCTATATTAATATCATACAAAGAAAAAGTACAATAAAAAGGTCAGAAAATGCTTAAAATGATAGTGATACTGATATGGGTAACAGGATTACCAAGTGCAAATGTAGGCCACTTTCAGCTTTTTTGCAGGGAGAAATTGGGTGTAATTCTTATAAAAACTGATGAAAATTACATCTGTTTATGATATAAATTATCATTCCATTTGTATTTGTCATATCTCCAGGGCTGCTTCTCGATTTCCTATCGTATCCAGGATTTTTAAGGTTGGTAATTCTGAGTAACAAATTCCGACTTATTTCAACCTCAATTTTCGAATTTCCACGAATTTTAGCAAACTCGAAACATACTTTCAACCAGAAACAATTATTTTTATTGAATATATCTCCAATTTGGCAAAATTTCGATCAAAATAGAATTTAAAGGATTCACGAAGTTTGCTTCAATTAGTCCTTGATGTGTCATAAATGCCAACTGTTTAGACTTTTAAACGAGAGAATTTACTTACTTTTCTCACATTAGTTTCTAATTTTTTGGGTGGAAAATGAAGTATTCCTTACGAGAATCGTTGACCATCTTTCGTTCATTGATTTTCGTAAAGAATAGTTCGTCATTGGGCCTTAATTTCATGTTAAAGCTTCTAGTAATGTTGGTAATCCTGCTTCCTCTCCGGACACGGAGCAGCCATTGTTTGTTACCAGAAAGAACTTCGTCGCTATTGCTGAAAACTTTTTACGTTCTTCAAAATGTCCCCCCTAATTAAGGATCAATTTTACAAATATATACTACTTCTTACCATAATAGTTAGCATATATATTGATAAAGGATTTATTCGTGGTCTCACTAAATGAATATATAAAGTTTCGTCTTCAAACACCCAAACTTCATCCAAAGATTGTCATAGCACTCTTTAGTGTACGATCTTGAGAAAAATTTACTTAATAAAAAGTATTTTATGTTTGCCATTACTAACACCTAATACCTTTTATTCAGTATCACTAGCAAGGAGAAATCTAATTTTGTATTACTAGTTATGCTTTTCGTCATATAATGATACAAATATCTTTATCTTTCTAATGATTTTAGTTGATTTGTGGACTTGAAAAGCGAGGCAGACGAGATTTCTATAGTTAACCATTTAAATAATTTCGACGTTTTCTATCCAGGTAGGACAATTGTTTTTTACAGAAAATTGTAATTTAGGATATTTGGATAACCATAGATATTAGCGTTATCTCTCTCTCTCTCTCTCTCTCTCTCTCTCTCTCTCTCTCTCTCTCTCTCTCTCTCTCTCTCTCTCTCTCTCTTTCTGTTTATCCATTTGTCTACCTAGCTATCTCCCTCGCTCTCTATGCATAAAAGGATTTAAGTAGAGAGAGTATACAATTTATAACACTGAAAACTATGCTCTCTCTCTCTCTCTCTCTCTCTCTCTCTCTCTCTCTCTCTCTGTTACTTTATAATTATGTTCCATAGTCATAAATTTGTCCTGAAATTGCAATGTAAAATGTAAAGGCTTTGTCTTCCTATTCTGTTTTTGACATGAATTATACAAAGCTTATTTTGATATCTTCCATAAGCTGAGAAGCCAGGAAAGGTAGATTGCGTTCTGTAGTTCCTATGTTCACGTGCTTGATTCCTGCTATGTTACTGCTGTAGCCGTAGCTGTATGAGCCTGTATAGTCCATTTCTCAGACAATCTGTGAGTGCATGAAGATCGTGTGTAAGGAAGGTATTGAGTGACATACTGGCTGGGTGTTGTCTAGTTTATAACTGGTTCCTTACTGAATACATGTACAGAATCTTCAAAGTCGTTATTGGCTGGCGCGCGCCGCAATGTAGTTCCTACACACAGACGAGGCAAAACAGAGATTATGTTTCCGACATCTGTGTTTGCCCACAGACAAACAGATGGCAATTGTAAGCAGTGTTTCCACATTCAAGGAAATTGTCCTGATATCAGGAAATTTGGTCGTTGACACGGATGCAATCAGGAAATGGTAAATTTAAGGAAATTTAAGGAAATCAAAGACGAATTGACAATAAAATGAGGATATTTAGAATTTGTAAGTATTAAAAATTACAATACAAAAAAATAACCTATAGTAATTTTGAAAGGAAATTGAAGGAACTCTAGGAAGACAGACTGCAGAGTTCTCTTGCGAGCCAACAGTCAACACTCAACAGTTCACTAACTTCAGTGTCAACTTTCAATAATATTTCAAATTCATCAAGACGCCAGAAGTCTACCTTCTCCGCGCCCCGTATCATTAGATTCGTCACTCGTCTCGTATCCGTTACCTCGTCACTGTCACTGTCACTGTCACTGTCACTGTCACTGTCACTGACTGCCAGCTGGACCTTGGCCTGGCTACTTGTTTGAGTCTGTCTGGACGGTCTGCACCGGTTATAGGCAGTTTCCTTTCCCCGCTTCTTGCTCTCTACTTTGATAAAGGTGTGAATTTTATCATTTAATGTGAAGTTTTTGACGAATGTTATCAAAATCATATTATGAATGAACTAGGTGTAGATCTTGGTCATGAAACGCGAATAAGGTAGATGTATGTTGAGATTATCTTGGGATGTCGATAGCTGATGTTACCAACATTGTCTGGCCAGTCGAACGGAAATTAATTAGAGGCAGATTAAAGAACAAAGGACAGGACCTTAAATCGAAAAATGGTATAGGATAACTCTCTAGGACAATTTCTCATCACTGTAGTACTCTATCGACTGCAAGCAATAGCGTCATGTCCCCTATCCATTAAAGTGAAATCTGGCTCAACAGGATAGTGGCTCCATACATAAAGTGCATGAAGGTAGGTCCATGTGTTTCACCAAACCACCCATCCCCAGCCCCATAGTGATGGCAAATCCGTCAAATATTGTGAAAAGATTTAAGATAATTTCTAGTTCATGGCTATTTTGAACCAATTTATGCGATAAAATGATATGATTCATTCCCCAAATCTTTCGTCAGGCAGTAGCCTATCGTACTGCAGCTGCCGGCTGCTGGAAATGTGAATATGGAATTGGATAGGACCGTCTTGTTCTGCCTGGCAGACCCGAGATTAAGTCTGGGGCTAGGCCTACCTCAAGGCTGTCTTGAGGTCAGAAGGATGAATTTCCGGTGGTGGAAATTCACTTTCGGAGTATTTGTTGAGCGCTGAATGACCTTCATTGGTCCCAGCACTTGCTCTAGGCCTAAATTCCATATACTACTGAAAAAAACTATTCTTCTAAGGAGTCTATGCTTGTTTTTTTTTTTTTTTTTAAGTTTTGTGTCTAGTAGTAGAATAGGCTATCCCCTAGGAAAGGTTGCAAAAAATGTGGTTCTTTGAAGGCAGGCCTACTTTCAAAAAGAATGAAGGCTATCCTATCGTACATTGTTGCTTTATATGGTAATAAATAAATTGTGAAATTTCTTTGTAAGTTTTGTTCTCGGTGGTTTTTAGATGATGCCGTATAACTTTTATCCTGCGACATTATTTTCATTTATGGTCCTGTCCGTTGATCTTGAATAGTCCGTAAATAGGTTCAGTGATTCAAGAACAATTATTTTCCATATAATAGCAATGACAAAAAGATTAATAATAATAATAATAATAATAATAATAATAATAATAATAATAATAATAATAATAATAATTCTTATTATTATTATTATTATTATTATTATTATTATTATTATTATTATTATTATTATTATTATTATTGCAGGCCTATCAAATGTTGGCTTATTTCTTATGCATGCATACAGTATATTATACATATATTCATACTTCGAGCTCTTGCTCTGATCATTTGTCGTTTCATGCCAAAATTTCTACCATTTCTTGTCATCGTCATGTGTTATTATGAGTTGAAGGGTAATCAGTATACAGTACTTACTACTGCTATTTAGTTCAAATTATACTGTAAGTAGACTCTCACAAAAAAATCATATTTAATCTGCATTTTGACATCTGTTTTTGATGTCATTCATTTGATTTGCTTCTACAGACACCCACACCCTAGACAAATGATGGCATTAACATCAGCTAAAGGGAACTTGGAAGAAAATGAATCTGACAGCAGTGAATATGAGTGATAAAGAAGGAAGAGATATATACCAGATATGCAGTTTCTTCATGAAAAGAAAAGAAAAAAGTGTGCCGCTATGAACAGAAGTTTTCTGATTCTTGGCCAAGCAACCCTCTTTTCGAAACTGGGATTAAAAAGAAGGTTATCAAGGGGAAAAATGTTCCTTTATGTGAGCTATGTAGGTCTTTACTTCTAGCATGTGCCAAAGCGGCCCTTGTGCGTCATGGGAAAAGTAAATCTCATAACGATAGCGTAAAGATGACTGAAGAACTTAACAAATCACAGCCTAGTGTTGCAGTCCAGTGTTCAGGTCCTAATGAGACTGCTAAAATGGAAATCAAGATATGCAGTTTTATTGCAGAAAAAAATTTGCCCATTAGTATTTGCGAAGATTTAGTTCCCCTGTTTAGGAGCTTGTTTCCCTCTGACAAAGTTTTGAAGCGGGTGACATTGGGTAAACAAAAAGCAACGAATATTGTGAGACAGCTTCTGGGCTTTCATTATATGAGAGAAAATGTAGCATTGCTGAGAGACAACAAATTTTCTGTAATTTTGGATGAAACGACGGATAGGTCCACTAAATCACAATTGGCAGTTCTAGGGACATTCTTTGACATGGAAAGATTTGAAATGAGTTGTGTATTTATTGACCTAGTTGAAATGCCAAATGGAAAAGCAGGCACAACTTATGAGAAACTAAAGCACTGCTTGCAAGAGAAGGGTATACCAGTTGAGAATGTAATTGGGTTTTGCGCTGACACATGCAATGTCATGTTTGGCAAGCACCATTCGGTTTCCCAGCTTCTTTTACGAGATTACCCTTGGATACTGCCAGTTAAATGCTCTTGCCATTTAATTCACATATGTGCCTCACATGCTTCACAAAAGTTGCTAAAATCATTAGAAGATCTGTGTGGGAACATATCTGCTCACTTTCATTTTTCCTCACAAAGGCAAGATGCATTACATGAGTTTCAAGATTTTTTCAATGTAGAAAATCACATCATCCTTATACCAGGTCGAACCCGTTGGTTATCAATGAAAATGTGTGTGGACAAAATTCTTGAACAGAATGAGCCTCTGAAACTTGATTTGACTCAGTTGGTATTTGATGACCCTACATATAGGCTACAAATGATAACATTCTGAAGAACCTAAACAATGTATTCACAAAGGCATATTTGGAGTGTCTCTTTTAATCTAGGCAGGCTAACTTCATTTAATACACATTTTCAAAGTGATGATATGCCTCTTTTGCATGAACTGAAAAGTGAAATTTCATCTCTTGTTACATCACTATGCTCAGATTATATGAATGTTGATTACGTAAGGAAACAGTCGCTGAACAGCATCGACATCAGTTATGAAAACCAATTCTTCTTCTTCTTCGTTTAACGTGATATTTCCTATTTTTCATATGGGGTAAGCACGATGCCGTCTTTTGAAGGGCTTTGATTTGGCGTTGGGGTAGGCCGTAGCCTCGATCGGCTGCCCTGCCTGACATCGCTTAAACCCCGATAGCACATGTGTATATGTATCGTGCCAAATCCCCAGCTCCGTTTCTCCCAGCAGCGAGGAGACGTGAGTAGTTAGGCCGACAGTTCGAGACGTGTAAGGCGTCTGTTATGTTTTTAAAAGATGTTGGAGTGGATTTGTTTGTGTGTATTTGTCTGTAACACCCATTTGCTCTCAGCAAACCTATCCGTTGATGACATACATAATCCCGGGGTGTCTACACGGATAGCAAAGTGTCCGCCCCATGACCAGCCGGCTGCGGATTTGAACCCACGACACAGACTTCTTATGAAGTCCGAGTCTGCTGCTCTACTGACTGAGCCATCGAGGCTCCTCAATTATGAAAACCAATATGTACCTTTAAATAAAGTTGATGTAGGTGTATCAGCAACTGACACTATTCAAGGCATATCAGAACAACTTGGAAGTAATAGTCGTGATATTCAATTATTTTACAGGCAGCGCAGGGACTTTCTTATAGAATGTGTTTATCAAATCAGGTCTCGATTTGATGACATTGAAAAATTTGACTTTCTTTCTTTCTTGTCTCCTAAAGTTGCTTTCAACCTTGAGCAGCCTAGTCTATAATTTTTATTCTCTAAATTACCCTATCTAAAAAATGGTATTGATCGTCAAGCAGCAAATCTTGCATGGAGACAGCAGGCTGTGATTGAAGGTCGAGATTCTACTATGGAGTTTAGAGAGTTTTGGGAACCTGTTTCTAGAGCAAAAGATTCCACAGGAGCATTCCCGAGGAAAATTTGTGGTTCTGCAATATGTTTAAGCGATCTTGGGAGCAGTGACATACAGTGGGTCTTGGTTTCGTTGTATAGCCAAGCTTCCAAATATAACAAAAGTTCTGTGTATCTTGTTCTCCTTTCCATTTTCTAATGCTGCAGTGGAGAGGATCTTTTGTCAGTTGAAATTGATAAAAACAGGGCACAGAACTGCTCTTAAACATGAATCCCTAGTTGGGCTTCTTACAACAAAACTTGCCTTAAATCAAAAAGGCATTCACCAGGCAGCAAAACTTAACCCACCCAGAGATATGATTGAATTGCACTCTAAAATGTAATCTAATGCATGTGACTCCTAGGTAGCAATGATAAGACATTCCTTTTTGGAACGGTTAAGCCTAAGCCAATCCAAAGAATAACCCCAGTTACCCCACACACATATCCATCTCTCTCTCTCTCTCTCTCTCTCTCTCTCTCTCTCTCTCTCTCTCATATAAAAAGAAAAAAACTCTATTTCCTAGCCAGTAAAAAATTACCTGATATTTAATTAGCCCCATGTCAATGTGATTGTGACTAGATTAATAAAGAATGTTTGATTGATTACTTTCATTTATTTTCTATAACCCAGCCATTATGTTATTAATGGATTTGGATGGTTTGTTGCCCCCTGGAGACTGGGTCTTAGAGTCAACACTCTCATATATAATTTTTTTTTTTTAACTTTGTTTTGATAGCCGGTGCTTTGGTAGAATCACACGAAAGATTTTAATAATAAGAAAAAACTTGGAAATCGTTGTAAGGAGATATAAATAACTGTTTTTATTGTCCTATAATTCAAGGATATTTGTAATGAAATTGAGGAGGGGATTTAAGGAAATCTAAGGAAATCTGGCCGTGAATGTACGGAAGTCAAGTTTTTTCTTGTGGAAGCGCTGATTGTGAGAGACATAATAAATGTACAATGACAAAACATATATCATGGAAACACCAGGAAATTCCACATATGAACATTTGCATGAGATTTGAGACAGATTAATAAATACAATGCAGTAGCGTAATATGTGTGAAATCGCAAGACGTTTGGCGTCTTCACAAACAGGAACAGTTTGATACAGAAGATTCAGTGGAACATTATGAGTACATGATCGGAATGCTTGCATGGCAATGCAAGTAGTGGTGATTGTACATGAATCGAGACAACAATGCTTTGAGAGAAATAGACAAGAATATTGTATGGTAGAAGTGCATTCCTTCGAGTGATGCTGACGCACGTGAGGGAGAGAGAGAGCGGGATGCTGGGTTGTCTTGTTTTGTCCGATGGCTGACTCGCATGCACGTGTGCCCGTAGGACCACCATGCGGTCCCTTACACATGTTTTATTATTTTTTTACAGGTAAATTATTACAATTTTCGT
This sequence comes from Macrobrachium rosenbergii, assembly GCF_040412425.1. Classification (NCBI taxonomy): domain Eukaryota; kingdom Metazoa; phylum Arthropoda; class Malacostraca; order Decapoda; family Palaemonidae; genus Macrobrachium; species Macrobrachium rosenbergii. The sequence goes on from NC_089785.1 coordinate 30,189, forward strand.
ATGCGGTCAGTTGCTGAAGACTAGATTTATGTCATTCTGTCATTCTCTCCTCTTTTCTTTCTTGAACGTCAGCTGAAAACCATTATGGGCAGAGTCAACAAACTATAATAAAACCAAGAGGGATCCAAAGGGAAATCAACCTGCACAGAGAGAGAGAGAGAGAGAGAGAGAGAGAGAGAGAGAGAGAGAGAGAGAGAGAAGTTATAGGAAAAAGGTGATAAATAAACATTAGGGAATAAAAAATAAAACCAATGCACCTGAAATTCAGGAGACATCAGCAAAGAAAGCAAGGAATGATCAGAGGATTCCACAACTGCACTAGGCAGACTATTCCACATTTTAATTGTAGCCAAGATAAAACTCTTGTCAAACTTATTATTATTATTATTATTATTATTATTATTATTATTATTATTATTATTATTATTATTATTATTATTATTATTATTATTATTCAGTAAGATGAACCTTATTCCTATGGAACTAAACCACAAAAGCCATTGACTTAAAATTAAAGCTCTCAAAGAATATGGTGTTCATTTGAAAGAAGTAGCAGAAGGTAAAATGGAAATACAGAAAGCGGAGATCAGTTATTAATAAAACTGATAAATTAACAAATAAATAAATAAAATTGTATTAAACCTGATGCTAGAAAATGACACATGTTAATCACATCAGCTGGTCAGGCTTGGCTTATCCTAACTTTTCACCCAGCATACATCAAAGGGTACTTGGGCTAATTATATATATATATATATATATATATATATATATATATATATATATATATATATATATATATATATATATATATATATAATGCCACCAGAGCCAAAGTCCTTAGGCATGCCCCCACCCCCATCAGACCCCAGCAGTCACTGGCTGACCACTGCATCGCAGTGGCAGAAATTTAGATGCCTTTCATATCAAATCTTTTCCTGGGTCTTCTGGAATAAAGATTTTCTGGTCAATTTTCATTTTACGATTAACAAGTTGAATATTTACATATTTTAATCATTATTATATTCATGAATTTTTAAGAGAATTCCCAGTTATTTTATTTCCTTGTCCATATCCATTTATTTACCTGTTAATAGCTTCTTTACTTAATACTGGAGGTAATAATAATCTTCATAGAAATTTCTGAAAATGGGTTTTCGTCTCACCAGCCAATAAGGAATCGTCTACGAAGACGCTTTACCAAAACCTAAAGATTTCAGCCAATAAAAGGAGACGTCAGAAACATTGTTTATGGTGTAGGCCTCTGATTGGTCAAAGCAATTCCTGTCCTTATTTTGGAAGAATCAGTGTGGTTCTAAACGTGACAAGAAGTGGACGTTTTTGTAAACAAACTCACGAGATGAAGGAAAGGACTTCGGTAAAGAACAAGGCATTTTAAGGTAGTTTTTATTGAGGGATATTGTTGATGTTGTAGGCTTTGTAGGGTCGAATAACAACTAGCTAGCTTCAAAATGTCCACTGAGAGAAGTATAGTGGTCGCAGAATCTCAACTCTTAACTTTTCGAGAAATGTTTGTGGACTGGGAAGTCCTTCTAATGGAAGGCCAGCGTATACTCCTCACTCAAAACGTGTCTTTCCAAATTTCTGTGACAGTTCTAAGACTCTTAAACGTATCTGCCTTGGGGCGTCCAAGCAGAACGTTTGTAAGTGTAGCAAGGTGCTGAAGGGGTGAGAGGCCTGGTGTGGACATCTGTTCTCTTGATACCAACACAAACGATATTTGATGGTCCTTATTTATTTCGGGCAATGTGGCAAGGATCCAACTATCTCAACTTAATGTGCCCTAAATCCCAAAACTGAAAAGTCTGATAGGTGTTTTTTAAAATAATGAGTATGGAGAAACAAATCCACAGTTATGTATGGGTACATATAATTAGAAATAAATCTATACAGAGAGCTTTCGGGAATCTGTTCGATTTCACATTTCAGTCCGACGGGGTGATGTAAAAGCACTAACAAGGCAAAAAAACAAAACTCAAAACAAGTGAAGTTGTTTATCAAACAAGGAACCGATTGTTAAAAGAAGCAAAAGTAGATCAGGTAATGATTACTATCCAGTAATCTAATATACAAGTGAGGGAAATCGCATAGATAATACGGAACTGAAATGACACCTTTGAAGTCTAAAAAAAAAATTAGGGTTTATTTACTGTTTCTCTATTTGGGTGACTTTGGTAATCAACAGTCAGCATCATGAATACGTAACTCGATTCATCAATCTTTCTATATTTAATGTAACAATTACTAGAATACCTGTTGAATAAGCATCGCGATTCTGCAACATACTGTTTTAATTAAGGGAACAACAGTGATCACAGATGAACTGCTTTACTGCTGAATGGTAGATGATAGCTTTTAGTGAGACCCAACTTATATTTAACTGATTAAATTAAGGTCTTTGTAGTAATATTAGGACGCTTATCAAATATGGGTATCAAAAGCACAAAAGGACAACATATTCTTTGGAAGCTTGAATTTCAAGTCAATGGCCCCTTTGGTGGGCTTGTTCCATATGAGCAGGGTCTTCATCTTCTGAATGATAATAGCAATATATCGTATCTGCTTTTGCCCAAATTTCTCCAGGGATAGGATCTATGGATGCTAAGTGATGAGAGTGGTAAATTTACACACGTACGCACGCGCGTGCGAGTGCATGTTAGATGCACCCCCTTTTGCATTCGTATAGCTCCGTAACTTTTATCAGAAACGAAGAGAAAGCTTCCCGATCTATCTTAAATCAGTTTTTTACAAGTTTTACAGCTCGAAGCCTCTGCCACGCCCACCTGTTATTTTATCACCCTGGGATTTGAAGAAAAAATCCAGGATTCTCTCGATTGTGACCGGGATTAGATTAAGATTTATTTGATGGGCTTTTGTTTCTCTCTCTCTCTCTCTCTCTCTCTCTCTCTCTCTCTCTCTCTCTCTCTCTCTCTCTAACTTAGTTTCAAAGTGTGTTGAATGTTGAAGTCATGAAAAGTATTCAACACTAATGATAGGTGGTTTGTGAACTTTTTTCTTAATTTAATTTTTGACAGAAATTAGATATTCTTCAAGTGTCTTAACCCGTTAATTAGTTGGTTTTACTTCTAAATCGACGTATGCATCATGTCAAATCAATTGCTTTCTTAAAAGGACAGATAGCGATCTCTGCCATACTGATTTGCTTAATAGTCAAGAGTGATTATATAAGATGGGTACATCATTAATGAGAGTATATTTAGAGGCATTCAAAAGTTACTGATCTCTTGCTTAGAAGACTTCATTTGAAATTGTCAGTACATTAATATTAGTTTCCATTAATTTGTGAAATACTTAGAAATAGGTCTGGTATGAGAATACGCTTGCATGGTTTGAGTTTCAACTGGGAAAACGCTTAGATATAGGGTATGAGCTGTGAAATTAATGGTGACAATTTTTCATAATTAGCTAGAGATACTGATGTCTGAAAAAAGATAACATCAATTTTCTCAAGTACCCAACATGCATGTGGCCTTACGTCTATACATTTTTTCGGCCAGACAGTCTGGAAAATTTAACCAAAAGTGAGGGAATCTGACTTTGTCAAAACTGTTCGTTTTCCTCACTCTGCTGCTTGCCCATCTAAAGGAAATACCTTATGAGAATGTTAATGATTGGTCGAATCAATTATTTATCATTGATGGAGGTATGTGAAATGTTATATACAAAATAATTCACTCCAATACATTAAGTAGCTGAAATAAATGCTGCAAAATCTTGATGCAATTGATATTACAAATATCAGTGCTACAGTAGTAGGCTGTCTACCTAAGGGCTCAAATGTGTTTCGCCTTGTTCAACACTAGCCCCTTGGGGATCAAATGTGATCAAAAGGGCTTAGCTAAGGATATTTGATCCCCGAGGGTCTAGTACTAAACGCGGCGAAACAGTGTAGAAACACGTAGGTAGCCGCCTACTGTAGTAGCACCAAAACATCAGCTGTATTTCATGAAGGAAATGACACACTGCCTGCCATTCTGTCAGAATATGTCAATCGTGTGCAGAGTCTGAACTATAATATAAATTCTAGGTCTTATTTAATATCAGAAGTTGGTAATAATAATTACTGTCAGTTGGAGTAGACATTACTGAATGACAGTTAGGCATTTTTTCTGTTATGTCAGAAGAGAGAAATTTGAAACCAGTAATGGAATGATTGTCAATACATTACTTGACGGCCTTTGCAGTGTGCCTTCGGCCACTAGCTGCAACCCCTTTTATTCCTTTTACTGTACTTCCCTTCATATTCTTTCTTCCATCTTTCCTTCCAACCTCTCCTAACAATTGATTCATAATGCTTCAACTGCTTTGAGGTTTTCCTCCTGTCACACCTTTCAAACCTTTTTGCTCTCAATTTTCCTTTCATCGCTGAGTGACCTCATAAGTTCCAGCGCTTGGCCTTCGGCCTAAATTATATGTTCTATTCTGTCCTGATAAATTATTAATTATATATAATGAATTAATGTAGATTATTCTTTTTTTTTTTTTACAGACAAGTCTTTGCTTGAAAGCCTAAAAACATAGGCCTAAGGCCGGTTCACTTCAAGTCATTTCAATATATCCATTAATTCGATTCGATACAAGTCAAGGTACTCTCTCTCTCTCTCTCTCTCTCTCTCTCTCTCTCTCTCTCTCTCTCTCTCTCTCTCTCTCTCTCTCTCTCTCTCTCTCTCTCTCTCTCTCCTGTAAACCTGTCAGAGAAACAAGATATGTCTCTCAGTAAATCAAAAATAGTTGGTCCATTAAGGCGAGTTTATTGTTAATTTTTTAATATTAATTTTTTTTTTAATAAATTAGAATCTCGAAATAAATCATTACTTCCCTACACATTTAGATTTACAAAAAAAAAAATTACTTGAGATATTTTTAGCAAATTAGAATCGCGAAATTATTAGAGAATCAAGATGTGAGATATTTGAATCACTTAAATTTTGTTCCAGTTTTATTAATTAAATAAATCTGTTTTTTTAATCAACCAAATTTGAGTGTTTGTTTAAAATACTTTGGTAAACACTCTTATTAGATAATATTGGAAAATGATGAACCTCCTTAAATTTAAGTATAAAGCCAACAGTAGAACTGTAATATGATGTGGGAAGCAGCAAAATTTTTGTGGAGCTTTAACATCTAGGCTAAATCAAAGAACTTACGCAACCTAACATAACAATAATGCAAAATTAAGCTCTAAGGACCCTTATTCAATATCACAGTTTTTAAAAAGGTATTAACAATAATAGCATTAGCTTTAGCTCTCACATCGAAAACAGCCAAACCACCTTCAGTCCTACCTCTGTTCATTGTAGATCGTTTAATTGGTTCATATCTATCACACCAAATATATCTAAAAACTAGTCTCTCAACTCTGATGCCATAATTATGAGTCAAGGGGAACACATGAGCAATATACCATATTTTTGCCAGAATGCACACATTTGCATGACGTTCTCTGAAAAAGGTTCAATTTCCTTGCATGAAGCACTTTCAGATGGTTATCTATTTTACTTATGATATGTTCCCAATTATTCTTTAGACTTTCCTAGGATACCTAGAGTGAACAAAGAAGTAACAACCTGCCTTATCCATGTAAGGGGCCAGTCCCTTTTATTCTTCCAACCACCCAAACTGAATAGTCTTGACTTTTCATTCCTATTAATTTTGCTATTTGTAGCTAATTCAAATTCCTGCACAATTGTATCAACTTCTCTCAAACTATCTTCTGGTGTGACTATAATATTTTCATTAGCATAACCAACTGCTTTGAGAGTAGTGTGATCAGGTAAGACTAAGGGTTTCACATTAGTATTTTCCTTAATTGCTAGAAAGAACGGTTCTTGATAGATTGCATATAACATCATGCTATGTGGACATCCTTGTCTGACCTTGTTATGGGGAAAAAGGCAGTTATATTATTATTTACACACATTGCACTTTCTATTTGATTATATAGCATGCTTATTTTCCCTACAAATTCGTCTCCAAACCCTAGACACTTCAAAGACTTAAACACAATTTCTGTATTTACCATATCAAAAGCCTTATACCAGTCTAATTTAAGAAAGGCAGCGTTCGTATCAATAGAATTAACATAATACATAACATCCCTGATCAATATATTACATTGAACAATGCTTCGTCCTGGAATACAGCAAAACTGACTAGTATCAATCACTTTGTCTAACACTTCTTTCATACGAATAGCTAAAAGTATAGAAATTATTTTACAATCAACAATCTCAGGATCTCGCAACCTTGAGATCAACAGGTTCTTAACAAAACATAGGCAATTGGGCTGTAATGACTGACGAGAGGTGACAAACAAAGGAGGGAGGAGCTGAACAAAACCAAAAAGTTACCTTAAACTTAATTTACAAAACGTTATCTACATATTTACAGTTGAGTCAGGTTCGGCAGATAATCACATTATACCAATAATGAATTAACCAAAAAAATCAAGAGTCAGCTCAATAAATTCAAAATATAACAAAATGTAGCTATTCAAGTTACTGAAACTAACACCAATTACATTAATAACAATGAATAATTGTAACTATCACTTTACCTTGAATCAAAATATTAACCCTAATCAATTGATACTTGAGCCACATAGAATAAACTTACACGCAGCATAAACAATATCATAAATAGTGAACAGACAGCATGAACAATCAGCTTACATCATAAATGATAAACAAATGGTATATTTATAGCAAACCAGCAGCATAAATAAATATACAATAATAAACAGCATAAACAGTAGTAAACAGGTGCATAAACAAAAATAACAAGCAGCGCAAAACATAATACCAATAACGAAAAAGCTGTAAAATAACGGAAAGCCTGTAAAATAACTATTACAACAAATACGAAATAAACAACATAAACAGTAGTAAAGAGGCAGCATAAACAAAAATAACAAGCAGCACAAAACATAATACCAATAACGAAAAAGCTGTAAAATAACGGAAAGCCTGTAAAATAACTATTACAACAAATACGTAATTAAGCAGCCTAAAGGAACAGTACTGACGTCCTTCCTCAACATCGGACGACCATGACAGAGTCGAAACGACAACCATCTCGTCCTTAAAAACAGCGCTGACGTCCTCCTCTAATGCCGACGACCATGACAGAGCCGACACGGCAACCATCTCGTCCTTCAAGAAACGTACTGACGTCCTCCTCCAATAACGACGACCATGACAGAGCCGGCACGGCAACCATCTCGTCCTCAAATATTCTCCGTTGCTCTGCTGCCGGGACCTTACTCTCATGTACGGATACCTGCTGCTGCTACTCCAGCCGGCCCGCTGCTACCCTCAACCTGACTCGTTGCTGCTACGAACCTGACTGGCGCTGTCAAGCACTCCATGACAGACGTCAACTCATCAGTAAAAAAAAAAAAAAAACACACAAATAAAGGAGGCAACGACCCACTAAGGGAACAATCGGCAAACTATTGTTCCTAACAAACACAAAGGAGAGAAACTGGTCTCCAATTCTTCAGCTCTTTTTCATCTCCGCCTTTATGACTAAGTGTAATGACTCCTTTCCTTTGCGAAACTGAAATCATCTTATTTCTCATTACATACTTTACCAATGAAGAAAATTCATCCCCAATTACACCCCAATTCCCTAAATAAAACTCCACTGGCAGACCATCGATTCCAGGTGTACGATTCTTCTTAAAACTCTTGATAACTTTCAAAATTTCCCCTTTTGAATAATCCTTATTCAACTCTTCCCTATCACTGTCATCAAGCTTTATTTCTAAGAAGGATAAAAACTTTTCTTGCATTTCATTATTAACTGGCCTTGAACTATATAACTCAGAATAAAAGGAATTAACATAATTATTTATACTAGCCGAGGATTGAAGTTTATTCCCCTTATTATCTTTTAAACAATTAATTACTTTCTTCGCCATGAATTCTTGCTGTTTAGCTATTACAAATTTTGAAACTTTCTCATTATTTTGAAGATTTAGCAAACGGGATCGAACCTTGATACCTTCTGCAAATTCATCTCTTATTTCCTCAATTTTCTTTTTCACATTATTGATTTCTAACATGTTAGGATTTCTGGTCTGATAAGAAGCCTCATATAAGTATCGTAGTCTACTTTCTAACAAATCTCTGTTGTTTCTTAATAGAACAAGCTTTCATATAAAACTTTTTAACTTCCTCTTTAACCTGTCCACTTTTGTTTAAAGTTTTCCTTGATTTCGGTGTCTGTTAGAACTGGACAATTAAGCTTCCAGTAAGATTTCCCTAACTGTACTACATCAGGTAATCTTCTATCATCACAGGAAGGAAACAAGAGTCGTCTGAAAACGACACTGGAACAGTTTTAGTTTCTGTGACACTATTTCTGTCTGTCTGTCTGTCTGTCTGCATATAAATCCTATCCAGACGCGCTGCATAATTCCCTCTAACAAAGGTGTACTCGGGTAACCTATGACGGATGTTATGGACATCCTTTATCTTCACAGCGTCAACAATATTCTTCAAAACATTCGAAAAACAAGAATTTTTTGGATGGGAAGAGTCCTTGTCATTAATGATACAATTCCAGTCTCCCCCAATAATCGCCTTATCACGATTATTCTGTATCAGTGATAGCAAATCTTCTCAAAAAATTCCTCTCTCTCTTTATGGAATTTATTTCCTGAATGAGCATGAATATTCACAATATCTATAACCTTACTTTGATACTTTAACGACACTTTACATAGTCTTGGCGTTGGATGTAAATGCACATTTTCAACTACTGCGTCTATCTTCCTATTAACTAGTACTGCCATCCCTCCCTTAATATTGATAGTTGGATTTAATATGATTTTATAAAACCTCTCCAATAAACCAAGAGAATCTATGGACTTCACATTATGTTCTTGCAGTAACAGTATATCTATCTTATTATAAATAATGAATAAATGTGGTTTAGCCTGCTTGTTAAAACTAGACAAACCATTAATATTAAGGGTTGCAATACGTAAGAAGATAAATTTTTTAAATGATCACAAACATTATTACAAATCAACCAAGTTTTCTGTAAACATGGGGGCTTCTTTGGCACGAATTTCAGTTCCTGTTTATTCTTGATATTCATCGTCCTTTTTCCACTAAACATGCCGTCAGCATGTACTTTCCTCATTTTAGTCTCCTTCCCTTTCAACGTAAATGTCTCGACCGATCTTTTCAACCCTAGAGAGCCCTGAATTCTCTTAGGTAGTACTCTATTGTTTTACCTGATGACTAGTTTCCCGTTACTCTCAGCTGAAGAAACAATATCATACTCGTCGCTTCCATCCGTACTTTCAGCCCCTGATGCCGTTTTGATCCCTTGTGTTGAACCTTCAGTATAAGAGGAATTGTCATCTTCACCTTTCAGAACATCAGGTATATTTTCCTCACTATAGTTAAAAAAAAAATGGAATAGCTCTTTATGTACCGAATCATCCGATTTATAATCCACATGTACATCAGCCACGGTTTTGTTTATCAGTAATACATTTGGACTACTATTGTCCTCAATATTTTTCCCTTCTAAACCATAAAAGGACATATTAGGGGTATTTTGACACTGAGAGGTCATTACTTCCATATTAAAGTTGGTAACCAATTCCACTTATCCTGCTTCCTATTCATAACAGTATCCTCGATAACGTTTCCATTATCATTTTCCTTTTAGCTTAATGTCTCGACATTTTCACTAGAAGAGTCCTCCTATCGATCTTCCTCCAGACGATATTTATTCATTTATTTTCACTTTTT
>NC_089785.1:42500-55000 GCF_040412425.1 Macrobrachium rosenbergii
TCTGTATTTACATTCGTTTTTATTTATTTTTTTATATATTATTTATTTACATTTATTTATTTATTCAAGTAAAAAGTCATCTTTAAAAATAACCTACGAAATAAGTATGTAACATGAAAGTTTTGCAAAAAAATATGTCAATTTTGAAAACAATATTATTATGAATTTTGCTCTCTTTATTATGGATGAATTTAGTTTAACTTTTAACCTCTTATAACCGAGTCCTATTTAACCAAAAAAGCAGTTAAAAATACATTCCATACTTAAACGAAAAATCAATTTCAAAAATCACCTAAACATATAAAAAGCTAAAAAAAAAAATAAATTTTATTTTAATATAATATTTTTGGAAATTTTGCCCTCTTTTTCGGGAATGATTTTAGTTCAACGTTTTCTGATATACTCTTATTACTATTTACCATTGTGGTTTTATATTTGTATTTGTAATTTTTATATTTAATTCAAATGACAAATACCATTTATTTACCAATGAAGAAAATTATGATACGAGTAAATAAAAAAACAAAAACAATAATTAAATAAAAATTAAATAAAATGAAAACAAAACATATGAAATGAAATAAGATGAAAATTATAACAAACACGTTGAAAATAAATGAAAAAATAATACAAAGGACTAATATAAAAAACTGTTATTCTTAATTTTTTCCAAATTAAAACAAACCTAGAGCTTTTATGTTTCATTCTTTTATCTTTTTTCAGTCATTTTTTAAGTTGATTTTTTACTTAAATATTGAATGTTTTTTAACGGACATTTTTCATATAATTCTGTTAAACTAAAATTATCATAAAAAGAGAACAAAACTCCCAAAAAATATTGTATTCAGATTTAAATATTTTTGACACTTTTTACGTATTGCATTATCTTTAATTTCTTAACGACTTTTAACATTATTTTTGACTTAAATTTTTATATACAAAACGTATATGAATTTTACCTTGATTGTATTTGAACGGAGATTTTTCCATAAAACTTTGCTATAAGAACATATCATTGAATGGTAAAGTTTCATTCATAAAAAAATATCGTAATCAAATTGGATTTTTTTTTTACTTTTAAAATATTTCATTTATTTTCCATTTTTTAAATTGATTTTTGTCTTAAATAATCAAATTTTTTGGTTGATTTTTAAGTCGATTTTTAACTTATGTATTGATTGTTTTCTAACGGAGTTTTTTTTATATAACGTTGTTGTAATATATCAGTAAACGATACTAAAATTATTCATCAAAAAGAGGGCAAAACTCCAAAAAAATATTGTATTCAAATTGAAATATTTTTTAAACATTTTACATATTTCATTTATTTTCTTTTTCTTAATGATTTTTTAAAATTGATTTTTGACTGAAACCTTCAATGCTTTTATCAGTATTTTTCATACGTACTTTATTTATTTTTTTCTTTTTATAACGAATTTAAATTGATTTTTGTCTAAAATCATAGAAATAGGAAAATAAATGAAATATGTAAAAGTAAAAAAAAAATCGATTACGACATATTTCTCGTAGTTTTACCCTCTTTTGAAAACTGATTTTAGTTCACCTTTTAAGAATATACTCTTAAAACAAAGTTTTATGAAAAAAATCTCCATTAAAAAACAATGCAGATAAAAAATTAAATGCTAAATGGTCATATACGTTTTACATATAAAAATACTGATTAAAGCAGTCAAGATTTCAGTCAAAAATCAGTTTAAAAAATCATTAAGAAACGGAAAATAAATGAAATATGTAGAAAGTTTCAAATATATTTCAATTTCAATACAATTTTTTTGGGGAGTTTTGCCCTCTTTTTGATGACTAATTTTAGTTTACCGTTTACAGACATATTATTATAACAGAATTATATATAAAAGAACTCTGTTAAAGAAACAATCAACTTCAAAAATCACCTAGAAAAATGGGGAAAAATTGTTGCGTAAAACTTTTAGAAAATATGTCAATTTTGAATACAATATTTTTTGGAAAATTTTCCCTCTATATGATCAATGAATTTAGTTTAATTTTTACAGATATATTCTTATAACCGAGTTTAAAAAAAAACATTAAAAACTCCACTTCAAAAATCAACTAAATAAACATTCATCATTTAATACAAAAAACAATTTAAAATCATTATACAATGAAAAAATAAATGAAGTATGTATGAAAAATAACTGATAAGAGCATTTAAGGTTTCAGTTAAAAATCAATATAAAAAATCATTAAGAAAAAGAAAATAAATGAAATATGTAAACAGTTTCAAATATATTTCAATTTGAACAAAATATTTTTTTGGAGTGTTTCCCTCTTTTTGATTAATAATTTTAGTATCGTTCAATGATATATTATAACAACATTATATAAAAAAAACTCCATTAGAAAACAATCAACATATAAGTTAAAAAGTCGACTTCAAAAATCAACAAAAAAACATTCATGATTTAAGACAAAAATTAATTTAGAAATCATTAGGAACAGAAAATGAATGTAATATTTTAAAAGTTATAAAAAAATTCAATTTGATACCGATATTTATCTTAGTTTTGCCCTCTTTTTGATGACTGATTTTACTTTACCATTCACTGATATGTTCTTATAGCAAAGTTTTATGAAAAAATCTCCTTTCCAAAACAATCAAGGTAAAATTCAAGGCTAAAAAGACATATATGTTTTGTATATAAAAATACACTTATAAACATTCAAGATTTCACTCAAAAATCAATTTAAAAATCATTAAGAAATTAAAAATAATGAAATATGTAAAAAGTGTCAAAAATATTTAAATCTGAATACAATATTTTTGGGGAGTTTTCTCCTCTTTTTATGACCGATTTTAGTTTAACAGAATTTTATAAAAAAAAAAAAAATGTCAGTTAAAACATTCAATATTTAAGTAAAAAAATCAACTTCAAAAATAACTTAAAAACGACAAAAGAATGAAATATAAAAGCTTTAGGTTTGTTTTAATTTGAAAAAAAAATTAAGAATAATACAATCTTTTATATGAATCTTTTGTATTATTTTTACATTTATTGTCAACGTGTTTGTTTAATCATCTTATTTCATTTCATATGTTTAGTTTTGATTTTATTTAATTTTTTATTTAATTATTGTTTTTTTTTTTTTTTATTTACTTGTATCATAATTTTCTTCATTGGTAAATAAATGGTATTTGTCATTTGAATTAAATATAAAAATTACAAATACAAATATAAATAATAATAAGAATATATCAGAAAACGTTGAACTAAAATCATTCACGATAAAGAGGGCAAAATTCCCACAAATATTGTATTAAAATTTAAACTTTTTATATGATATATCCATTTTCCAATTTCTAGGTGATTTTTGAAATTGATTTTTCATTTAAAAATTGATTGTATTTTTAACATTTTTTTTAAATAGGACTCGGTTATAAGAAGTTGAAAGTTACACTAAATTCATCCATCATAAAGAGAGCAAAATTCATAATAATAATGAATTCAAAATTGACATATTTTTCTGAACTTTTTTAGGTCATTTTTGAAGTTGAATTTTTACTTGAATAAATAAAAAAAATATATATATAAAAATAAAAAAAATAAAAATAAATAAATAAAAATGAATGTAAATAAACAAAAAAATAGACAAAATAATAAATAAGGATCAATAAATAAAGAAAAATAAATGAAATTAAGATATATAAATGAAAGTAAGTAAATAAAAATAATATGAACTAAATCAAAATAACTAATGTATGAAAATAAATAAATAAAAATCAATCAAAATTAATTAAAATAAACAAAAGTAAAAAATAAAAATAAATAAATTTAAATAAATAGAATTATGTAAAACTAAATAAAAAATAAGAAAATACCTAAAAAGAATAAAAAAATCAACAAATAAATAAACAATAAACAATAAACAATAAAAAATAAAGTTAAATAAATAATGAAAGTAAAGAAATAAAAATGAATAATTAAATAAAAATAAATAGGTAAATACATACAAATAAATATAAAGAAATAAATAAAAAAATAAATAAAAAAGTATATAAATAAATAAATAAATAAATAAATAAATAAATGAAAAATAAATAAAAAATAAATAAATAGATAAATAAATAATAATAAATAAGAAAATAAAAATATACAAATAAATAAAAATAATTAAACAAAAATGAAGAAAAATAAATGAAATAATAAAAACAGATATGCAAATAAAAATAAATTAATAGATAAATGGAAATAAATAAATAATTAAATAAATAAATAAAAATAAATAAATAAATAAAAAATAAATAAATAAATATTAATAAATGAATAAAATAAATAAATAAATAAATAAGAAAAAATAAATAAATAAAATTAAATAAATAAACAAATAAAAATAAATAAATAAATAGATAAATAAAGGAAAATAAATGAAAATAAATAAATAGAAAAAAAATAAAAAAAAAAATAATTAATAAAAATAAATAATAAATAAAAATATATTAAAATAAATAAATAAAGATTAATAAATAAATGAAAATAAATAAAAAAATAAAGAATAAATAAATAAATAAAAGTAAATAAGTAAATTAAATAAATATAAATATAAATAATAAATATAAAAATAAATAATAATAAATGATTATAAAAAACAAATATAAATAAAGAAATAAATCTAAATAAACAAATAGAAAATAAATTAATAAAAATTAATGAAAATAAATAAATAAAAATATATAAATAAATAAAAATAAATAAAAAATAAAGATAAATATATAAAAAAATGAAATTTATAAAAAATAAATCAATTAATTAATAAAAGGAAATAAAAAATAACTAAAAACAAATAAATAAAAACAAATTTAAATAATAAGGAAATTAAAATAAATAAACAAAGAAAAATAAACAAATAAAGGAAAATAAATGAATGAAAATAAATAAATAATGATAAATAAATACAAATAAATAAATAAATAAAAATAAAAAAAAAAAAAAAATAAATGAAAAAAAAATAATAAAAATAAATAAAAAATAAATAAATGAATATAAATAAAAATTAATAAATAACGAAAAATAAATAAAAATAAATTAACAGAAATAAATAAAAATAAATTAGCAGAAATAAATAAAAATAAATAAATAAGAATTAATAAATAAATAGTAACAAATGAGAAGTAAATAACAAATAAATAAATATAAAATAATATATATAAATAAATGAATAAAAATAAATAAATAAGTAAATATAAATAAATAAAAATAAAAAATAAATAAAAATAAAAAAAATAAATGAATGAAAATAAATAAATATAATCAATAAATAAGCAAATATAAATAAATAAAAATAATAAATAAGAAATAAATAAATAAATAGAAAAAGGTAACAAAAATAAAAAAAAAATAAAATAAATAAATAAAAATAAATGTATAAAATAAATAAAGAAATTAATAAAAATGTATAAATAAATGAAAATAAATAAAAATAAATAAATAAATAAAAATTAGTTAATAAAATTAAATAAAAAATAAATGAAAATAATTTAGAAAATAAAAATAAATTAATACATAAAATTAAATAAATAAAAATAAATAAATAAAGAAAAATAAATAAATAAAAAACCTTGAAAATAAATTAATAAAAATATAAAAAAATAAATAAATAAATAAATAAACAAAGAAATAAAAATAAATAAATAAATAAATAAAGAAAATTAATAATTAAATAAAATTTAATAAATAAATAAAAAATTAATGCATAAATAAAAATAAAATAAATATAAACAAATATATAAATCAAAATAAATGAAAATAAATATATAAATAAAAATAAATAAATATACAATTAAATATGAAATTCAATAAATAAAAAAATAATTGAATATTTAAAGATAAATAAATAAATAAAAAGAAAAGAAAGTAAATAAAAAAATTAATAATTCAAATAAATAAATAAAAATAAATAAAAATATATAAATAAATAAAAATATATAATAAATAAAAGTAAATAAATAAAAAATAAATAAATAAATAAATAAAGAAAAACATATGAATAAAAAATAAATAAATAAATAATATAAATAAAAAGATAAAATTGAATAAATACATAAAAATAAATATATACTGTAATTAAAAATAAATAATTAAATAGATAAAGATAAATAAACAAAAATAAATGAATAAATAAAAAATAATTAAATGAATAAAAATGAATGAAAATAAATCAATAAAAATAAATAAATAACTAAATACAAATAAATAGAAATAAATGAATAAATAAAAATAAATAAATATATTAAAATAAAAAATAAAAATCAATTGAAAATAAATAAATAAATTGAAATAAATAAAGATAAATAAATAAATTAATAAAAATAAATAGAAAAAAGAAAATAAATAATTAAGATATAAATAAAAATGAAAATGAATAAAAAAAAATAAATGTAAAATATGAATAAATAATAAATAAAAAAAAATTAATAAGAATAAATTAATAAGAATAAATGAATAAATAACAAAATGAAGAAAAATAAATAAATAAATAAAAAAAAATAAAATAAATAAATGAATAAATAAAAATAAATAATTAAAAAATATAAATAAAAAAATAATTGAATAAATAAAAATAAATAAATAACTAAAAATAAATAAAATAATAAAAATAAATAAATAAAAATTAATAAATAAATAAAAATATATAAATAAATAAAAATAAATAAATCAATAAGAATAAATAAATAATAAATAAATAATTATAAATAATAAATAATAATAAATAAATAAATAAATAAATAAAATAAATAAATAAAAATAAATAAAAACAAATAAATAAATAAATAAATAAAATAAATAAAAATAAGTAAATAAAAGATTAAATAAATAAATAAAAATAAGTAAATAAATAAATAAAGAAAAATAAATAAATAAAATTAAGTATATAAATAAAAATAAATATATAAATAAATAAAAGAAATAAATAAATAAAAATAAATAAAAAGATAGATAAAAATGAATATATGAAAATAAATAAAAATAAAAAAATGAAAAGGAATAAATAAATAAAAATAAATAAATAGAAAACAAATAAAAAAAAATAAAAAATAAATAAATAAAAATAAATAAATAAATATAAATAGATAAATAAAAAAATGAAAATAAATAAATAAAAATAAAAACAAATAAAGATAAATAAAAATAAATAAATAATAAATAAAATAAATAAATAAATAAAAATAACTAATAAATAATAATAAATAAATAAATAGAAATAAAAAAATAAAAATGTATATAATAAATAAAGAAATAAAAACACATAAATAAAAATAAATAAATAAATAAAAATAAATAAATAAAAATAAACAAATAAAAATAAATAAATAAAAAAATAGATAAAAATAAATAAATAAAAATAAATAAATAAAAATAATTAAATAAAAGTAAATAAATAATAAAATATAAATAACAATAAATAAATAAAAAATAAATGAAAAAAGAAATTAATAAATAAGAATAAATTAATAAAAATAAATAAAAAAACAATAAACTAAATAAATAAAAAAAATAAAAATAAATAAATAAATAAAAATAGATAAATCAATATATAAAAAAAATAAATAAACAAAAATAAATAAAAAATAAATAGATAACTATAAATAAGTCAATAAAAAATAAAACATTATATAAAATAAATAAACAAATAAATCAAAATATATAAATAAATAAATAAAAAAATAAATAAATGAAAATACATAAATAGTAATAAATAAATAAATATAAAAAAATAAATAAAAATAAATAAATAAATAAATGAGAATAAATTAAAATCAATATATAAAAAATACACTAATTAAAATAAATAAAAAATGCAAAAATAAATAAAAATAAATTAATAAAAATAAATTTATAGAAAAATAAAAATAAATAAATAAATATAAGTGAATAAATAAAATAGAAGAAAAAAATTAATAAAAAAATAAAAATAAATAAATTGAAATTAAATAAATAAAAATAATTAAATAAATAAAAATTAATAAAAACAAATAAATAAAAATAAATACGAATAAATAAGTGGAAAATAAATAAATAAAAATAAAATAATAAATAAATAAAAAAGCAAATAAATAAATAAAATAAATAAATAAATAAAAATAAATAAATAAATAAAAAATAAATAAATAAATAAATAAAAAAGTAATAAAGACAAAATTAATAACTAATTAAAAATAATTAGATATATAAAAATAAATAAATAAATGAAAAATAAATGCAAATAAATGAATAAGAATAAATAAAGGAATAAAAATAAATAAATAAATAAAAA
Source organism: Macrobrachium rosenbergii (assembly GCF_040412425.1). NCBI lineage: Eukaryota > Metazoa > Arthropoda > Malacostraca > Decapoda > Palaemonidae > Macrobrachium > Macrobrachium rosenbergii. The sequence goes on from NC_089785.1 coordinate 50,793, forward strand.
TAAATAAGTAAAAAATAAATATAAATAAATGAAAATCAATAAATAAAAATAAAAAATAAATAGATATAAATAAATCAATAAATAAATAAAAATTAAATAAATAAAAATAAATAAAAAACTAAATAAATAGAAATAATTAAATAAATAAATAAATAAATATAAATAAATAAATGAAAAAAAATTAAAATAAATTAATAAAAATAAATAATTAAATAAAAATGAATAGATAAATAAAAAAATAATTAAATAAATTAATAAAAATTCATTGTTTTTATTTATTTAATTTTGTTAATTATTTATCATTTATATTTATTTATTTATTTATTTTTAGTTATTTTTACTTTTTTATTATTTATTTGTGTATTTTTAATTTATTTATTTTTTATTTTTTTCTTATTTATTTATTTATTAATTTTTATTATTCATTTACTATTATTTATTTATTAATTTGTATTTATTTATTTATCTTTATTAATTAATTTTTAATGATTTATTTTTATTTATTTTTTATCATTATTTATTTATTTATTTTTATTTATTATTTTATCCATTTATTTTTATTTATTTATTTATTTTCAGTTATTTATTGTTATTTATTTTTATTTATTAATTTATTTATTTTTATTTTTTATTATTTTTTTTTATTTATTTTCATTTATTTTTATTTATTTATTTATTATTATTTATTTCTTTGATTTTATTATTTATTAATTTGTAATTATTTTTATTTATTTCTTATATTAATTCATTTATTTTTATTTTTATTTTTATTTAATTTTTTATTAATTTTTTATTTATTTATTTTTTATTTTTTTATTTATTTATTTTTATTTTTTTATTTATTTATTTATTTATTTCTACATATTTATTTGTTTTTATTTATTTTAGTTAATTAATGTTTTATTTTTATATATTTATTTTTATTTATTTATTTTCTTTTATATTATTTATTTATTTATTTATTTTTATTTACTTATTTATTTGTATTTATTTATTTCTGTTTATTTATTTATTATTTATACATTTATATATATTTTCATTTATTTATCTTCATTTCTGTATGTATTTATTTTTATTTATTTACCTTCATTTACTTTTATTTATTTAATTTTATTTATTTATTTTGATTTATTTTTTTATCTATTTATTTTTATTAATTTTTTTTATTTATCTTTTTATTAATTTCTTTTAGATTTATTTATTAATTTTTTTATTCATTTTCATTTATTTATTTATTTTTATTTATATTTTTATTTATTTATTTATTTTTATTTATTTTTATTTTTTTATTTTTATTTATTTATATTTTTTATTTTTATTTATTTATTTTTTATTTATTTATTTTTTTATTTTTATTATAATGTTTATTTTATTTTTTTATTTATTTTTTTTTATTTTTTAAATTTTATTAGTTTATTTATTTTTATTATTTTATTTATTTATTTTTATTTATTTTCATTCATTTTATTGATGTTTTTACTTATTTTTATTTATTTATTCATTTATTTATTTATCTTTATTTCTATATTTTTTATTTATTTACTTTTATTAGTTTAATTTCATTTATTTTATTTATTTATTTATGGTTTTACTTATCTATTTTTATTTATTGATTTATTCTTATTTATTTTCACTTAATTATTTATTTCTTTTTATTTATTTATTTATTTTTATTATTATTTTTTTATTTTTATTTATTTATTTGTTTTTTATTTATTTACTCATTTTTAGTTTTTTTTCAATGTTTTTATTTATTTTTATTTATTTATTTATTTTTCATTTATTTATTTTTATTTATTCAATTATTTATTTTTATTTATTTATGTATTTTTTATTTATTTGTTTTTATTTATTTTCATTTATTTTTATTTATTTATTTATTTTTATTTATTTATTTTCATTTATTTTCATTTATTTATTTTATTTATTTATTTTCATTTACTTACTTTTATTAGTTTATTTTTATTTATTTATTTATTTTCATTTATTTTATTTATTTATTTATTTTTATTTCTTTATTTTCTTTATTTATTCATTGATTTTTTTATTTATTTTTATTATTTATTTATATATATCTTATTTATTTATTTATTTTTATTTATTTATTTTTTCATTTATTTATTTCTTTTTTATTATTTATTTATTTATTTTTGTTTATTTAATTATTTTTTATTTATTTATCAATTTTCTTTACATTTTTATTTAATTATTTCTTTACCTTTATTTATTTATTTAATTTTATTTATTAATTTTTTTCATTTTTTTATTTATTTTTTTGTGTTTTTTATTTATTTTTATTTATTTATTTATTTTTATTTATTTATTTCTATTTTTGTTTTTTATTTATATTTATTTATTTATATTTATTTTTTTATTATTATTTATGGTTTTATTTTTATTTATTTTCGTTTATTTTCATTTATTTATTTATTTATTTATTTTAATTTATTTTTATTTATTTATTTATTTTTGTTTATTTTTTATTTTATTTATTTTTATATATTTCAATTTTTTTAATTTATATATTTATTTATTTTATTTATATGCTTTATTTATTTCCTTTATTTTTATTTATTTTTAATTTATTTATTTTTGTTTACTTTCACTTATTTATTTATTTATTTTTATTTATTTTTTATTTTTATTCATTTATTTTAATATATTTTTATTTATTTATTAATTTTTATTAATTTATTTATATTTATTTATATTTTATTTATTTTTTTTATTTATATATTTATTTAAATTTTTTTGTATTTGTTTATTTATTTATTTTCATTTATTCATATTCAATTATTTATTATTATTTATTTATTTATTTTTGTTTATTTATTTATTTTTATTTATTTATTAATTTTTTTTTATTTATTTATGTTTTTTTATTTAATAATTTTCATTTATTTTTAATCATTTATTTATTTATATTTTTTAATTATTAATTTTTTTATTTATTTATTTTTATTTATTCGTTTATTTAATTTTATTTATTTATTTATTTATTTATTTATTTTTTATTTATTTATTTTTTCTATTTTCATTTATTTTCATGTAATTATTTGTTTATTTTTATATTTTTATTTTCTTTTATTTTTATTAATTTATTCTTATTTAATTGTTTTCATTTTATTAATTTTTTTAATTATATGTTTTTTTATTTATTTATTTTTATTTATTTATTTATTTTCTATTTATTTTTATTCATTTATTTTTTTTTCATTTATTTTCTATTTATTTATTATTATTTATTTATTTATTTTTATTTAATTTTTATTTATATTTCTTTATTTATTTTATTTATTTATTTTTTATCATCTGATTTATTTATTTATTCATTTATTTTTTATTTATTTATCTATATTCATTTATTTTTATTATTTATTTATTTATCTTTATTTATTTATTTATTTATATATTTATTAAATTATTATTTTTTTCATTTTTATATATGTATTTATTTTTTTATTCATTTCTTTTTATTTATTTATTTATTTTTGTTTATTTATTTATTTTTTTTTAATTAATTAATTTTATTTACTTATTTATTTATATTTATATATTTATTTATTTATGTTTATTTACTAAGTATTGTTTATTTAATTATTTTTATTTATTTATTTTCATTAATTTCATTTATTTATTTATTTATTTTCATGTATTTCTTTATTTTTGTTTATTTATTTATTTTCATTTGTTTCTATTTATATATTTATTTATTTTTATTTCTTTATGTTTTTTATATATTTTTTCGTTTTATTTATTTTATTTATTTATATATTTATTTATGTTTATTTTTTATTTTTTTTATTTATTTTTTCTTTTTATTTATTTTTATTTATTTATGTAAATTTATTTCTTTATTTATTCGTATTTATTTATTAATTTATTTTCATTTTTTATTTATTTATATATTTTTATTTCTTTTTCCTTTTTATTTATTTTTGATTATTTATTTACTTTTATTTATTTATTTTCATTTTTTGGCTATTTTTATTTATTTATTTTTATTTATTCATTTATTTTTATGTATTTTTTTATTTATTTTCTATATATTCATTTATTTTTATTTATTTTTATTTTCATTTGTATATTTTTATTTATTTTTTTTTTATTTATTTAATTTTTTATTTAATTTTATTCACTTATTTATTTGTTATTTATTTTCATTTTTTTTATTTATTTATTTTCTATTTATTTTTATTTAGATTATT
>NC_089785.1:63744-101244 GCF_040412425.1 Macrobrachium rosenbergii
GCAACTCTGAGGGACTGGGTTCAAGAAGCTGAGTGGACGATGCAAAGGCGGAGAGAGAGAGAAAGAAAGTCTGGAGAGGGAGAAAAAGAACGTGAAGAGAGAAGAGAAAAGAATTGCCCAAGAGGCAGAGGGGAGAAAGAACGTGAAGAGGCGAGAGAAAAAGAATTGCAAGAGAGACGATAAGACTTGGGAACGTCAAGAACGGGAGAAAAAGAACGGCAGGAGAGAAGAGAGAAATGGCCCATGAGCTCCAGATGTTAGAGCGACAGAATGGCCCTCCTTCCTGCGGCGGGGAATGTGCCCTCAGCCAAGCTCACTTGTTCATGCCAAATGGACCAGAGTCAAACCAGTATGGCTTGAAAGGGCCAAATGAGTCTGGAGCGCTGCAACCTCTCCCCCTCGGAACTCTTCGCTTGTTCTCACTAAATTCCTGGGAGAAGGCACTGCGTTGCCTACCAGCGCTGGCAGAGGATGGGGAAACTGGGAAGCCTACGCCAGCAGTTACTAAGCGTGGGTGCCCACAATGGTGGAAGAGCGGAGAGACAACCAAAACAGGCCAGACTTGAGGTCTGATTGGAGAAACCTTCCATTCCAGCAGGCATTGGCAAATGGCTGAGTCGAAAGAACCACTAAGCGCCACTGGTGCTCGAGCAATTTAAATTTGAGCATTTCCTGCGCTATGCACCTCCTGCCCTCGCCACTCGTGTAGTGGAAAAAGCCCCAGCAACACTCACTGGTGATGCCAGATAGCAAGACATGTAGGAGCTCACCACCTCAGGAAGGATCCATAGGGCGGAGATAAATCCCCCTGTCCCTCACTCAGGTTAAATTCCCACAAAAATGGGAACTCTGGCAAGCTAACTTGCCATTATTGCAAGAACATGGGTATTCCTCTGAGCAGTGCCGAAGCAAGAAGCCAGCACCCCTCTCTCACGGAAAACCACCCAATAACTCGCCTGTGCCCTCCACAGGACAGCTCAGAAAAGACTGGCCAAACCTTTTTACGGTGTGCAGGTTTATAATAACCATTCTCTTGCATGGGCAAATGACCGAACAATAATAAATCAATACTCCCACCATCGCCTTGGCCATCCCACGAACTCCAAGTCATTGGGCCCTCAGCCAAAGACCCCCATATGGCCCCTTCGAGGCAGCCACCCTGCACACTGAATCACGGCATTCAGGACTCGGGCGCGCAAATCTCCCCCTCATACAAAGGGACAAAGTTCCCTCTGCAGACTATCATCAATGAGCGAAAACTCGTCATGATCGAGGAAGTAAATCAATTTAAATGATACTCCCTACAGTCAATTGAAGTCTAAGACCTCATCAGTCAAAAATTTGCAATCTTGCAGTAACAAGCCATCTCCCCAGAGGTTATGACGTTATCCTGGGACAGGACTTTCCAGTCCCCACAGAAATCCCACAACAATCTGGGGTCCACATTCCCAACTCATTCCTCCAGGCGCAGGTAATCCTCCCCACTTCTCCCACCTCGAGTCAACAGTGGTTTGCCTGGGTACCAGGAGGACATGCAGTCCCCTCCAGTGCCACCTAAAGTACGATGTACAGTGGCCCCCTCGTCGGTTCTGATCAATTCCAGTGAGCCCTGCCTCGAATTACTTGTGCAAGGGCCCCAATGGATCTCCCTCCCAGGGATGCAAATGCCTGCCAGTGCCACTTGCATGCCAAAAGCGGTGCCAAGCTCCATCGATGTGACCGGTGGGCATAAAACCTCTGATAGTGCCTGACTCTGCCTTAGTGCCAGTGCCAGAGCACAACCCGTCTTTCCATTCAAGGATCAACTCGGACCCCTCTCTTCTCGACCTGGCACCGCCACCAGCGGTTCTTCTCGACCACAGCGGAAGCTCACCTAAAGGTGCGGCCTCGCAACCTGTGCCAGAGCTGGTCATTGATACCTGCGTGTCGTCCACGCCCCCACCGACCATTAATGCTTTCTCACCGCCCGCCACAGATACCCTTGCGAGTCAGGATTCTGCCATATCTCACTTGGCCGATGAACTACAAGAGCTGCGACGGATCATGGTAGAACCAGCATGGAAAACTCCTGCGTCAGCTGTCGCAGCAGCTGGCCCAGGTGGCACTCCAGCCGCCCTCCGGTCTCAGGCCCTCTGCTTCCCTGGTTGAGGACGACTGTCCCAGTAGGAAAGGTTCAAAGCGGAAATACCACAGGCATGGGAATTTCCAGGTAGTTTACAAAGAACTCTAGAGCTCCCCTGGCACCCGTGCCACCATTTCATCTTTCAAAGGTCTTGGCACCTCTAATCCAGAAGAGGATGTCAAGACACTCCACTATCTTCTTCTGTTCCTCCAGAACTTCTATTCCTTATCATTTTCTATTAATCTTTTTCTTAAATTATCACCACAAGAGGTAATTAAATGGGAATCCATTCCCCTCACATGGCATAAATCATTGAAAATAACAGAGTGAAGTGGCACCTTGCGCCCGTTCATTGGCTCTCAGGGCATCGTGTCAGAACTCAAGGCCAATTAAATAAAGTTTCCGTTGCCAACTAACCAAATACCATAAACCCTGGGAGAATTCGTAAAAAAAAAAAAAAAAAAAAAATATGTATATATGTATATATAATATAATATATATACATATATACATATATATATGTATATATATATATATATATATACATATATATATATATATATATATATATATATATATATATATATATATATATATATATATATATATATATATATATATATATATATATATATATATATATATATATATATATACATATATATATATATATATATATATATATATATATATATATATATATATATTACTACTATATATATATATATATATATATATATATATATATATATATATATATATATATATATATATATATATATATATATATATATATATATATATATATATATATATATATATATATATATATATATATATATATATATATATATATATATATATATATATATATATATATATATATATATATATATATATATATATATACTATATATATATATATATATCTTTGGTTTGAAAGCCATTTTTGCCGGGATAGACGAAAGGAAAAATGCTTCACTGCTCTGTTATCAGTGACAGTAGTGGATCTTGGAAATGATTTTTGAAGAACACGTATTTTAGTACCCTTAAATTTGGCGTTAAATCCATTGAAATTTAGGCGTATTCATTCTATAGCAATAAAATTCGAACAAATTCCGGAGTCCCTTGAAATGCAAGTTATCATAAACTCTTTCTGGGAATGAATTGGTAAAAAGAATGATGTTTGTTTTCAAACCTGTAATAGCTAGTTTCTTTTAAACAGATGCAATGATGCTATTTTCATCGTGGATCAGTAATACATCAAGAAACGCCACTCTCCATAAATATAAGCATCCGAATAGCATTCGATGTTGCTCTACTTCTAGTTTAGGTATTTTAAGTATATTGGATCATCTAAAATTTAAGAATGTTCCATCAACATTCCGTCTTTAAACAAATGACTGAACTCATGAAGATATTCGTTCAGCCATGGTAGGTCTGTGAACGAACTTTTTCGTTGTAAACAAGAATGCAGTTAGTTACTGCAATTGATACCAACTGATATAAATGCTCTTTGTAAAAGTGCTAGTGGTAGACATGTTCCTAAATAAAATTTTGTCATATCAATTCATTCCACATCCCTAATAATTCATTTCACAAATATCTTTCGCATTATAAATGAATCCTGTACTGGTTATAGATGATCGGTATTAGCAGTGGCACCAAAATATTCTGATAAGTTGTAACTAATTTGCTAAAATAGGCTTTGTTGGTCTTAAAGGTAATTTTTCTATACAAACCTTAAATAACCTGCCCAAGATACCCATATTCCATGCACTGATTTTTAAAGAACAACATTGTTTGTAGAATTGAACTTTGAGTCTTTGAAAATAACTGCAAGATATATTTTCCCTTAGGTGTAAGTTATTCCAAAGGTATGGTGTATTCCATATCAAATAATATTTTTGGTTTCATATTTGTGAGTATGTAAAAAATGTCATGCGTGTATGATTGACAGAAGTTCATAATTAACAGATGTTGCATACATACCAGTCAGCTATCATGGTAGATAGGGGATGGTATCAATTCTAAGTACTGAGCAAGAATTCGACAGGAATATGTATAGCACAGTCGGTATCAACCCCTTCTTTCTTGAAAGCCGGATGGATGGCCAAGCCGCTGTCTATCGCTGTTCTAAAGCAAAGGGTCAAGTTCAATTCCTGGCAGGTGCATAAGCGCTATTAATCATAACTCCTTTTGAGTTATTGCAGGTTACAGTAAATTCAATATTAACCAATTTTTGTCCTGGTGCTTGTGAATATAAAACTTCTCGCCAGTGAATATAAGCAGTTGAATCCATTGTTGTTCAGATTTTACCTCATTTACCGTCATATAAATCTGATTTCTTTATTTGTAAAACGAAAGAAACTGGGAAGCTCGTATTTTTTTCTCTATTTAAGGTTAGTAGTTTATTAATGACGTTTCTGAAATTTTTTTAAGCATTGTGAACCGAGCACGCAACAGACACTTCAGAAGCTGACAAGAGGACAGACACATTTACTAGATTTAAAGTAAGGAAGTCTAATGCCAGAAGGACAGTAAAGTATATTCTCCTTTCAATGACGACTGACGCTCAATTCCACGCCGTGTGCTTTTCGCATGCATGCACCCCCCCTGGAATCTGTTAGTGACAAAACTCAATATCGACACGCCAGCATCACGCTCCGGTTATACCGGGGAAATGGAAATATTAGGCAAAGCAGTGGCCTGGGTTTGAAATGCTGCAGCAGGCTATTTTTTAGCAAAGGCTTCCGTGGATGAAAAACGAACAAAATGCACCTGACAAATAAAAGTGAGCATTTGCAATATGGTGGAAATCATTCCATGATTTGCTGAATAATATTCCTGATATTTTGAAACGCATTAGAAATATTTATGTGAAATGCAACATAGCTAACATGAATTTATCGATATTATTTCATATTATTATTACCTATACATTTCCAAGTCACAGCTTACAAACAGAACAACTACCACTTACGAAAATTCATTGTTACCTCTGAGATTCAACGAAAATCCTGGATGCCATACATTCTTTTTTTTTTTTTAACCGATGTGGTATAAACTGAGTGTACAGTTATGCTCTTCAGTGATACAACATGAATACATAGGATTTCGTTCAGCCTAACACGCTCCATCTTTTAAATATCTTTTATTTCACTGCGAAAACACGATTTTTGCAACAATAATACCATATTATGTTCCATAAGAGTGAAATCTGTCATATATTTCAAAACTGTAAGAAAATATCACATGTAGCCAAATTTCGGAAAAACAGTTATGAAACATTTTCAAAACATTCGTTCACTCATCGCCGATGCGTTCGACATAAAAATATCATCAAACTTCAGTTTTAGTGTTAAATAAAAAAAAAAAAATTTGTCACTACATTAATATTGCTTCGAATACAACCATAATATTTGAAATAGTCCTATTTGATAGTTTTTATGCCTCAACACTGAAAAAAGGTAAATAAGTAAATACAAAAGTAGAATGCATCCACCGATATCAGCAGGTGAGCGGAGCGTGTGTAACGCAACCATTGGAGTGGCTGCGTAAAATGAACTACCTGGTGTAACATAGGTCTACAATGAGTAGCAACAATGAAATTATCTTGAAACCATTTATTTTATATTTGTAAGAGGAATATTTATTTGGATTTTCATAAAAATAAAATGATTTAAGTTATATTTCTTAACCACTTCAAAAATTATGGCTTACAGAAAATATTTGCCTGTGCAATTATTCTTTTGTTAAAACCAGGATTATTATCTAGGCCTGCATGTGCTAGATTTCTTTACTTATTTTAAATACATTTTACTTAGCATTCACATATCTATATTAACAATTTTTGGCCAGAAAGCATATGAAGTTATCTACAGATTCTTGCGCTTCAAGTTACCTTATGAATGCATATATTATACACCAAAAGCAAGCAGAAGGACTTTTAAGAGAAAAAATATTGTAACCCAGTTAAAAAATAAGTTTTCCATTTGCCTTGGCATTAATACTAATTTGTATTTCGATTAATAGCCATCTTCGCCATATAATTAAAATCATCATAATCTTTTATTCCTCAAAGAACAGGTAATCTCTACAAATAAATTCTTTAATAGCAGAGATTTCATCTCAGAAGGCTTAGATTATTATTTTAGACCTATAAATCATTTTACAACATATAGGCAGATTGAACACAGCCTAAAACTTCAGCATTCAAAGAAAACTTGTTGTAATTCATATTCCTATTTTGAAAATGTTATGACTGTTGAGCTTATTAGGTCTACTGTTATAATGCTGCAGAGGTAGTTACACTGACCAGCCCGAGGAGCATGTTAAGTGTACTGTCATTAATGGCACCACTAACATTATCACACGGTGCTTTGAGCTAAGCAACGTAAAAAAAAAAAAAAAAAAAAAAATCGGTTCAAATCACACAGGTTACGTGTTATACCAGTGCATAAAAGGGATCATATTTATATAATCATAGGGAAAATAGTCCTAGCTGTAAATTCGCAAACTTGTCAACATGTATGACACTGGAAATAAAAAAAAAAAACGTTACATTGAGTCTGACATTTTGTACGATAAAACAGAATCATGTCGCTTCATATTTGAGCATGACTGTACCAGACGCTGGTTGAAAGCATTCATGTTATTTTTACCTAAGAGACAGTGACCTGCTTGCATTACTGATATGTCTTGTTTTAAAGTGAGGACCACCCACAAAGCTCACGAAATTCCTATTGTAGAGCAAATATATTGATTTCACCAGCGTCCACAGGGAATTCTGCCACGTCCGAAATCACAAAGAATATTTGGGCACTTAGAGGCATGATTATTCAAATCTTATTACTATTTTGTTTTAAGCGACTTTACAAGACAATGAATTACGTTACTGAGTAACTGTTACCAGAGCTTAGAAATCTGAAATTTGAAAAATATTGTAATGATTTAGTTATCCTGATTTAGAACATATCACCAAATACTTAACTTAAAAAAAATTATACACTTTTTCGATAAACATGATAACTTTCATGAACGTTATATATTCAGCCAGGCCTTAGTTAGTGCTTCAGTATGTTTTGGTCATATAAACTATACTCTATTTGTTTTTCAGGTGAAAATGCACTTAAAACCTGGCGGAATCGTAATGATGATTGATTGAATGTAACATGTCTGAATGACATGAATGGACATGTAGGAAGGACCAGAGAGGGTACTGAGAGGGTGCATGGTGGCTGGGGAGCTGGAGAGAAAAATGGCGAGGGAGGGAGAGTTGTGGACTGCTCAGTGTTATTTGATTTGGCTATTTTCAACACCTGGTACATTCCATATAAGAGTGGAGGAAGAGAAAGTCAGACTGACTTCCTTATGTGCTGGAGATCACATTTGAGAGAGGTGAGAAATCGTAAAGTTGTAAATGTAGAGTGTGTGGCAGTGCATTACAGGGCAGTGGTAATGGACTTTGTAATAAGGAGCACAGTAAAAGGTAGGCCTGCACATGTCCCACCAAAAATCAAGTGGTGGAAGCTGACATTAGAGGAGGAAGTGAGGCAGGAATATAAGGAGTGTCGAGGGAAGTTAGACTGCTAGAGGGAGTGCAAGAATGGTGGAATCACAACAGTAAGGTGATAAAGAGGGTGGGTGGAGAGGTATGGGAAAAGACATCTGGAAAGAAACCTCCTGATGATAAGGAAACCTAGTAAAAAAAAATATATCTTAGTTTAACCAGACCACTGAGCTGATTAACAGCTCTCCTAGAGACTGGCGAAGGATTAAATTTATTTTTACGTGGCTAGAACCAATTGCTTACCTAGCAACGGGACCTACTTATTGTTATTGGAATCGAGCTACATTATGGCGAGAAATGAATTTCTATCTGAAACAAAATTCCTCTTGTTCTTCACTGGCCGGTCGGAGAATCGAACTCGCGACCAATAAAGTGGTAGCTGAGAACGGAACCCGCTCACCCAGCGAGGAACTAGGAAACCTGGTGGTGGAATGATGAAGTGCAAGAGGTGGTGAAAGCCCCAAAAAAAAGATGCAAAAAAGATCTGGGAAAAGTATGCCAGCAAGAGGATAAGGACAGGTACAAAAGACATAAGAAACAGGCAAAGAAGGCATTTGCACAAGAAAATGCAAGAGCATTAGATGACATGTCTGAAGAGCTGGAAACACCTGAGGGGGAGAGAAAAAAATTCACAGAACTGCAAAGTCGAGGGAAAAGAGCGCCAAAGACTATTCCCATATAAAACAGGTTAAGGATGAGAATGGAGTGGTTTTATGCAACGAGGATACATTGAAGAAGAGGTGGATAGAATATTATGAACACCTGTTAAATAAAGAAGACCTAGAAAAATCTTTGAAGATGGATTCCAGAGCCTTGGAATGACATGTATGTGCAACTAGCAGGAGGGAGGTAAAGAAGGCACTAAAGAAGATGAAAAATGGTGAAGCAATAGGACCAGATGGAATTCCTGCAGAAGTGTTCAAGAGTCTGGGAGAAGAAGGAATAGACATGCTGTGGGACCTGGCAAAGATAAAGATACCAAATGAATGGAGAGAAAGCTTTATTGTGCCTATCAGTAAAGAGAAGGGTAGCATCCAGGAAAATCTGGGAAAGAATAATGAATCAAAGGATTAGGGAAGAAACATCTGTAGGTGAAGAACAGTTTGGTTTTATGTCAGGAAGAGTGACGACAAATGCAGTGTTTGGAAAAATACCGGGAAAGCAAAAAGGACTGCACATAGTATTCATAGATCTGGAAAAGATATATGACAGCGTCCCATGCCAAGAGGTTTGGAGGTGTATAGGAGCAAAGGGAACACCGGAGTAGTATGTGAGGTTGGCCCAAGATATGTATGATGGAGCAAAAAAGCAGGTTAGAAGCAGTGTTGGGTTAACTGAATGGATACCAGTAAGAGTTGTTTAGCATCAGGGATCTGCTTTTAGCCCATATCCTTTTGACCTAATTATGGATTTGTTAGCTCAAGGAATAAGAGATCAATCACCCTGGTGCATGCTGTTTGCGGATGACATTGTGATATTTAGCACCAACAGAGGGGTCGTGGAGTCAAAACTAGAGCAATGGAGGAAGGTACTAGAAGACTGAGGATTAACTATAGGTAATAGCAACCATCACGACAGAATTAAAGATTCTTTTGCTTAATGAAAACCACTTGGGTTTTCTCTTTTTTAATGATGAAATAATCAGTGAGGGTTATCGCCGCCAAGGAGATAACACTAACATACTACTGAAGCTGAAATCTTCAAGATCCTCCCTTAGCAGCTATACAAGAGATTGGTAAGCTTAAGCCGCCTTTGCCTCGTGGTAAGTTGTTAAAGGGAATAAAAGACCTGTTTTGGACATCTGGATTTATCCAATATTGTAATTGAGCTAATGGAATGGTTGGCAGCGAGTACAACCGATCATTGTCGCTCAGAGGTTTTCAGGACCATTCTTAAATTAATCTGTTTGAAGTGGCGGACCTTGTGTATTACACCTTGTTTTGAAAAGCAGGGCATGCTTTCTGGCATTTGTGCATTTATACATAATATTACGCCTCCTTGCTTCTATAATGAAATTATTTTTCCGTATTTATTCACGTTTAACAATAACAAACTAACTGTGAAGCACCGATACAAAAAGAAGTTAACATACTTAAATGTTGTCCCTCTTCTATCTTGAAAACAAAACTCCACTTGAACCCAGTGAGGTCTCTCTCTCTCTCTCTCTCTCTCTCTCTCTCTCTCTCTTATAATTTTCGCACAGACGAGAACAATTTCATATACATCTATCAAAATTTTATAATTATCAATCCTTAAATGTGACATGATACAAAGTCTCAGAGCGAAAGTGTGAGAGCAATGGAGAAGAAACTGAGAGAAGCAGCCATGGTGGAGGTTAATAGATGTACTCACTTGAAATTACACCAAGTAAAACGACTAAACTGGAACACCCAACGTAAGAATAAACACAAAATTTTACATGTGAAGTTAAAACGTTTGCAGTTTCAAAAGAAGAAGAAGAAGAAGAAGAAAAAAGAGGAAAATCCATCGAGGACCACTTCAATATCAAATGTTTCATGATTTTTTTTTATTTGATATTCGTCATTCAGAAAAGAACCTGCCCTCTTTATTTCAGAATATAAAAATGTAGTAAATTCCAGTATCGTTTGGTGATAAGAGTGCTTTGTCCCTCCTCTTTTTAATTTGTTCTCTCTTCATTTACCTTGACATTCACACATCAACTTGTTATCTCACAAAAGCTTCAGATGCTTCAGGGGAAGACGAAATTCAGTATTAAATCTTTGATTAGATTTCTGGATTTGTCTCCCAACTCCCAAAATTATAAATTACCAAATCAGTCTAGCATTACAGCATTGCTTTGTTTGATAACCAAATAATAATCCTCTGTCACAGAATCTTTTTAAAGAAAGTCTGAACATTCTTCCACAAATGATATGTTATCAGCTGAAACAAAGGTTTTGTACAATTTATCTAGTTAGGATATCAGGACACATTACGTTTAATTACCAGTTACCATTTTTTTCTGTTTTATTAGTGTACTTTAGTTATGGGATCTAAAGGGCTCTTCGATAACTATGAAACTGTTGAGCCGTTTCAAACCATTTGGTAGTATGAGAGAGGCAACTTCTAAATCTTTGTTCGTAATTATGTCAGTAATGGAGTTCTAGAAGATAAAAAAAAAAAAAAAACATTGATAAAGAGCATCTAACTGACTGACCTAGTTACTCATGAATTGCGGTTATTTTTATGAAAATCTCGGGATTCTCCTCATCTACATTCCTTTGTCATTAAAAAAAAATGAAAATTGGGCACAGGAAACGGTACCTCTTTGCTTAAACGCCGTATTTCATTGCTGGAACCAGAATGTAATATAAAAGCAAAAATGAAATGAAGCTTTCAATGTCTGATTTTATCAAATTAATCTAGTTTATTTCATAATGGCGTCAGGGTAATTCTTTTTCATAACAGGGAAAGGCTGCCGAGACCAATATAAGCTATTTTACCAAATACTTTAGATTGGTTTAAAATAAGCACATTTGCTGCTCTCGCGCCATGACCCCAAAAGAATGAACAGCCGAAGAGGAAGTGCGCTGTCAAGGGCCCAACGAACCAATGTAAATGGTGGCTGAAGGAACGAACAGAAATATAGATTTTTGTAGTAAATTGCTAATTTATATACAGCTCATTTAGACAGAGATCCGAATATCCGGTTTCCCTTTAAAATTGTGATAAAAAAGTCGAAAACTTCTGTCTCTCCTTTTCAGCCTTTTAACTCTCTTCTTATGTGTGAACTGAGAGATTTCGAAGTATTGTTCTCGTTGCCATAATACTTGTGAAAAAATCTAGCTTTGTTGTGTTTTTTCCACTTCCTTCTTTGGCTGACAATTGTCATTACTATTCTATCAATGATGCAAGTATTAGAAGTGGAAGGTTTTTAAATTGTAAGAAATACTTACATCAAGAACCTCTAGTTATACATATATATATATATATATCATATATATATATATATATATATATATATATATATATATATATATATATATATATAAATATATATATATATATATATATATATATATATATATATATATATATATATATATATATATATATATATATATATATATATATATATATATATATATATATATATATATATATATATATATATATATATATATATATAATATAAATAAATATATATATATATATATATATATATATATATATATATATATATATATATATATATATATATATATATATATATATATATATATATATATATATATATATATATATATATATATATATATATATTTATATATATATATATATATATATATATATATATATATATATATATATATATATATATATATATATATGTATATATATATATGAATATATATATATATATATATATATATATATATATATATTATATATATATATATATATATATATATATATATATATATATATATATATATATATATATATTTTTTTTTTTTTTTTTCATGATGTTGCCTTGTAATACATATATCCTCCTATAATTTTGACATATTTACTTTTTATGTTTTATGTGTTATGATAATGATTGTTGAAGTGTAATATTTCGTTTGGCATCAGATCTCAAAAAGAATTAAATAATTAAATAATTTAGAATTAAGTGATTATTTCGTTTGGCATCAGATCTCAAAAAGAATTAATGATTAAATAACTTAATAAGCGTAATTTAAATTGATAATACAATTTTAATAGTAACATAGTTTAAATATGAATAATATCTTTCTAGATAAAACCGTAGTATATGAACACGTGTGTGTCCAGCAAAGACTTGTTTCATTTCAATTGTCATCAGTTGAGATAAGAGAGAACGCTTTGTTCTGGGACGTGATGACAGGTTTGGATAACAAATGTCGATTCATCCCATACGAGCACAAAACGAGTGATTTCACGTAGTTACATGTTCGAGTCATGTACGCCACTTTGAGAAAAAGAAGACATGTCTTGATCAGTTACACCATGTTTTGTAAGATTGCATTCAACACGTTTTGCTGGGATGACGTAACTTTCCTTCTAGAAATTTCTCCATGGTATCTCATACTCAAAATGCTTTAATGACATCATGTAATTGTTTCACATGTTACTGGAATTCTAAAATCTGTTTCATTCTGGTTTCCGAGACCAGATAGTTTGGTTCCCTCTCTCTCTCTCGTTCTTAAAAAGAGATTACTTTTAACGCAGTGTTTTGTGGTCACGTATTAGGCATTAATTTTGAGATCTGAATTTAGTAAATTATTTATTTGTAACGGCGCCTGGTAAAAAAATGTGTTTTGTGGTAATGCAGCTGCAGCAAGAGATTTTACAGAGGTTTTCACAAGTTTGTGTAAGGTAACATGTAATTTTACTTATTAATACCATGGTATGATAAGTTAGAAATTTCGACAAAGTGAAATTATTATGATAAATCTTATGTGTATTTTGTGTGTTTTCTCTGATTTACAAACTCTTCATATTTTCACATTTTTTTATGTTTTGATGTAACATTTATTTACGTAGCATTTTAAATATTTCTTGGTAATTTAACATTGCATACTTGATTTAATATTTCATTTATTAAGATTTTCTTTCCACATTTTGAGTAATTCTTGATAGTTTAAATTTTGCTTGATTGATTCAAGTTCCAGATAAAGTTTTTGTGAATTGGTTTTGTTTCATAACTTAATTCAGGAATTAATTAAGTGTTGTGTTATTTTCAAGTAATAATAAATTTCTCAGATTGTGAATTCTAGTTATAAACTTTGAATATGAAATTAAATTTTTGTATTTAACATTTTTAGAAAAACAGTGTTTCATTTATTGATCACAAGTGAATAGGATTGATTGTGTATGCATAAGGCAAAGTGATAAACAAGTTTTGTTCTTTTAGTTTTGCTAAAGTGAATTAAAACCAGGGAAACAGTTAGAGTTGTTTGAATAGGATTGATTGTGTATGCATAAGGCAAAGTGATAAACATGTTTTGTTCTTTTATAATATCAGCTATATATATATATCTTTAAAATGTTTTGATATATATATATATATATATATATATATATATTTGTTCTTGAAACAAATATATATATATATATATATATATATATACACTGCTATATATATATATTATAAATATAAATATTTTAATATAATATATATATAAGTCTGATTAAATATGAACAGTTTACATAATTAATAATAAAAATTCCATTATGACGAGGCAGATGTTGAGAAAAAAAGGAGCGTCGGTGGGACTACCTTATCCTTGGGGACTTTATGAGAAGCTGGAAGGATACATTCTCTCTACTCTTCCCTTTTCATAGAGGGAACACACTTTAACGTCCGTGAATTTTTGCACTCAGAAATATTTAGACACAAATAACACTGAAGGCAGGCATGGAATACCCTTTTGCAACCGGGGGCCTCTTCATAATTTTTTTATATGGCCTCTGGACGTATAGTATCTTCGGTAATTTATTATACATCAAAATTTATGGGTAACTGTACCCATAATTACTGATTTATACGTATGTCTCTGATGAAAATGAATACACTTTGAGAAAAAAAATCGTTAATAGAATTTTAATAATGTCTAAAATGATCTTCATTATTAAAACACTAGGAGTAGAGGAAACATTTCATGGCAACATCTTTAATAGTTCAAGTTAACATGATAACACAAAGTAACAAACAAGAGGCCTCACACTCAGCTTCTTAGCCAATAAATATTATTTCCAATACACATCTAGAATAAAAAAAACATTATAGATATCGAAGCTTTCGAAAGTCTACGTAAACGATCGCAGATACGTGGGATTCTGATCGTAGGCTGAGGTCACCTGGTGACATCACGGTAAAAAAAAAAAAAAAGGCGTTTAAGTCGGTTTTAGCTTCATTACTATATTGTTTCCCTACGTTTGATACAACAAATGCTATGAAATAGTGGCATACAATAAGATCTAATAAGCATCAACTCATGACTAAAATAATGATTTCAACAATTTTTGTTTTTTTACAAAGTGAACAACGCAGCTTGGATCAAGAGATATCATGAATACTCTAAATTTTAAATGAAAGTGCGGGATATAAATAAATAATAAATGTGACAGCCACTGAAATATCTTTTCTCATTCCTTTTCGTGATGTCAAGAAAAATGAAATCTTGAAAAGGACAAATGTCCAGAGTTAACCAGGTGACGAAAAAAGGGTGAAAACAAGAGGGGATTTTGGACCTAAAAAGAGAGCTGAGAAGTACAAGAGAGGGAAGTTGAAGAAAAATGGTCAGTTCCTCCCTCAGCAGATAAAACTTAGTTAAAATTTCACAAAAAAATTCCCTACAGCTGAGAAAAACTCTTGAATACAAAGGGGTATTGTAAACTCGGATTATAAGTTGAGGGAAAAGGTCAAAGAAATTTTCGTGTCTTTAACTCGGCAGTATTTGGGAAGAAAGAAACAAAACTATTAAAAAAGTGCCCAACATGTGGCATAACATTTTGATTTTGTATGGGTATTACTACACACACACTTTTTTTTCCTCTTCCTCCTCCCCCCTAAAACCCCCTCTACTCTCTCTCTCACTCCCTTTCCATCTCCTCTCTCTCTCTCTCTCTCTCTCTCTCTCTCTCTCTCTCTCTCTTTCTCTCTGACTCTTTCCCTCTTTCTTCTCCATAATGCCCCTCTGCTTTTTCTCTCACTTCCTCTACCTCTCACTCTCTCATATGAATCACTAGAATGTTAAAAAATCCCCAATATAGTTTTAAATATATCTTCGCATTGCTCTATTGAGGAGGCCTTCACAATATCCCAGAGTTCATATAAATATAGCTTACCCGAGGTATTAAAAGTCACAAAACCCTTCTAATGACTGTCAGTTGAGCAGACGATGATTTTGAACGAAATGCACATCAGTATCCTTAAAAGAACACTGTTTCCCCATATATATAGCAAAGAACGTTCGTTGCAATGGCAGTATAGCATGGAAAATGGACGTAATGTAGGCATCATCCATATCACCCTGTGCCAAATTGCTATTTGTTTGTAGGACTAATAAATTATGTCAATCTTCTACATTCTACGCTAGAATTCTTGGAATACTTGGGGTGCGTTCACTCTATAGTAACACTGTCATGAACACACGCCGGTGGCCTTTCGCACAGATATCACAAACAAGATGAATACAAATAAATGACTCTTTGGTATATCATCTGCCAAGGGTTCGTTCGCCACTTACAGACGTTGACTTGTTTTCAACCTGTTTGTGATATCTCTGCCAGCACGTGTTGACAACACGTTTTGCTGTAGCGTGTACGTAACTTGTGATAAGGAGCAAAGTTTCGGTAGTTGTAACAATGTGTTCTGAAACGCTTTTGAAACATTTCAGTTGTTCTGTAACTAAGGCACAACTATCACTGACCAAGAGTATAGAACAAGTTCTATACTCTTGGTCCATGCATCAGAACACCCATTCATTATCATTTATTATATAAATAATAATAATGAAGGCCAGTTGGCTACCCTGAATAGACGGAGCACTGAGATGACTATCAAATAACCATCAATCACAAATGGCCATCAAGAGATTGATTAGGACTAATTTTCTTTTCGATACATTTCAGTATTCGCCGTAAAAGGCGCATGCAACGAATTCAGGGTAGGAAAGTTGCTTAACCGAAATTAACCATTTACGTTATACCAGCTTTTTCTGTTGTGTGATTTTGTATCTGGAACCACCACGCCATTTTATCACCAGAATTACATCAATCATTTAAGTGACGGAGCAGAAAACAGCATTAGGAACTCCCAGATTGACATTAGTACATATTATCTTTCTGTATAAGGTGAACCAGGGTCTCTATGGTAAAATCATTATCACTATATTTCATGCACTTCATTCAGCTTTGCAATGAGTTCGTGAATAACAAATGTGCATTGCAATTTTACATCCTATTTTGGATGATTAATTTTCTTTAATAGCGGATATATATATATATATATATATATATATATATATATATATATATATATATATATATATATATATATATAATTATATATATATATAATTATATATATATATATATATATATATATATATATATATATATATATATATATATATATATATATATATATATATATATATATATATATATATATATATATATATATATATATATATATATATATATATATATATATATATATATATATATATATATATATATATATATATATATATATATATATATATATATATATATATATATATATATATATATATATATATATATATATATATATATATATATATATATATATATATATATATATATATATATATATATATATATATATATATATATATATATATATATATATGGAACCTCGATGACTCAGTTTTTAGAGCAGCAGACTCGACTTCATAAGAAGACTGTGTTGCGGGTTCAAATCCACAGCCGGCCGGTCAGAGGGCGGACATTTTGCTATCTGTGTAGACACCTCGGGATTATGTATGTAATCAATGGATAGGTTTGCTGAAAGCAAATGGGTGTTACAGACTAATACACAAACAAACAAAGCCACTCCAACATCTTCTAAAAACATAACAGATGCCCTACACGTCTCGAACTGTCGGCCTAAACCGCTCATGTCTCCTCGCTGCTAGGGGAAAGGGAGCTGGGGATTTGGCACGATACATACTGTCACGATGTGTATCAAGTACCTGGTTATTACACAACTAATGTCAAGATTCAAAAATATACCTCACTTCAGCCAGATACCTGAATTCTCATAACATTAATTATTACGACTGAGTACTCTAAAGGTAACAGTGACCCCTTAAGAAAAACTTATTTATCAATCACTTGAAAAATCAAACAAAGTTTGTCAGAATATGTGTGAGGTATCAAAAATTAAACTAGAAATATTCTAGAGTAGAAGGGCATCAGTCCATTAAACAATTCTAACTGTTTCCCTGGTCTTAATTCACTTTAGCAAAACTAAAAGAACAAAACATGTTGATCACTTTGCCTTATGCACACACAATCAATCCTATTCACTGGTGATCAATAAATGAAAGACTGTTTTTCTAAAAACATTAAATACAAAAATTTATATTTAAATTCAAAGTTTATAATTAGAATTCACAATCTGGAAATTTATTATTACTTGAAAATAACACAACACTTAATTAATTCTTGAACTAAATTATGAAACAAAACTAATTCACAAAAACTTTATCAGGAATTTAAATTAATCAAGCTAAATTTAAACTATCAAGAATTACTCAAGATGTGAAAAGAAAATCTTAATAAATGAAATATTAAATAAAGTATGCAATATTAAATTACCAAGAAATATTTAAAATGCTATGTAAATAAATGTTACATCACAAACATAAAACAAATGTGAAAATATGAAGAGATTGCAAACAGATATACACACAAAAATGCACGTAAGATTTTTATCAATAATGATTTCACTCGGTCAAAATTTCCTAACTTATACCATGGTATTAATAAGTAAAATTCATGTTACCTTACACAAACTTGTGAAAACTTCTGTAAATCACTTGCTGCAGCAGCGTTACCACAAAACACACCTTTTTACCAGGCGCCGTTACAAACTAAATAACTTTACTAAATTCAGATCTCAAAAATTAATGCTAATACGTGACCACAAAACACTACATTAAAAGTAATCTCTTTTTAAGAATAAGAGAGAGAGAGGGAACCAAACTGTCTGGTCTCGGAAACCAGAATGAAACAGATTTTAGAATTCCAGTAATGCGTGAAACAATTACATGATGTCATTAAAGCATTTTGGGTACAAGATACAAAAGTTCTAGAAGCAAGGAGGTGACGTCATTAAAGCATTTTGAGTGCAAGATACCATGGAGAAACTTCTAGAAAGAAAGTTACATCATCCCAACAAAATGTTTTGAAAAGTGGCGTACGTGACTCGAACAATGCATGTAACAACATGAAATCACACGTCTTGAGCCCCTATGGGACGAATCGGCATTTGTTTTCCAAACCTGTCATCACGACCCAAAACAAAGCGTTCTCTCTTATCTCAACTGATGACAATTGAAATGATACAAGTCTTTGCTGGACACACACGTGTTCATATACTATGCTTTTTCAATATCAAGAAAGATATTATTCTAAACTAAGTTACTATTAAAAATGTATTATCAATTCTAAATTACGCTATTAGGTTACTTAATCATTAGTTCTTTTGAGATATGATGCCAAACTAAATATGACACTTCAACAATCATTATCATTACACATAACACATGAAAAAAAGTAAAAATGTCAAAATTATAGGAGGATATACGTATTACAAGGGAACATCATGAAAATATACACATGTGCTACCGGGGTCTAAGCAATGTCAGGCAGGGCAGCCGATCGAGGCTATGGCCTACCCCAACGCCAAAGCAAAGTCCTTCAAAAGAGGGCATCGTGCTTACCCCATATGAAAAATGGTAAAAAGCACGTTAAATGAAGTATATATATATATATATATATATATATATATATATATATATATATATATATATATATATATATATATATATATATATATATATATATATATATATATATATATATATATATATATATATATATATATATATATATATATATATATATATATATATATATATATATATATATATATATATATATAAAATGTGTGTGTGTGTGTGTGTGTGTGTGTGTGTGTGTGTGTGTGTATATACATATATATATATATATATATATATATATATATATATATATATATATATATATATATATATATATATATATATATATATATATATATATATATATATATATATATATATATATATATATATATATATATATATATATATATATGTGTGTGTGTGTGTGTGTGTGTGTGTGTGTGTGTGTGTGTGTGTGTGTGAGTGTGTGTGAGTGTTTAAAGAGAGTAAAGAGAGAGAGAGAGAGAGAGAGAGAGAGAGAGAGAGAGAGAGGACATAAAGTATGTTCACACTTTTCTTGAAATTGGAATATAAAATTATGGACGAAGGCCGAGCACTGGGACCTATGAGGTCATTCAGTGTTGAAAATAATGTCGAAACAGTTGTTAGGAGAGGGTGGAAAGTAAGAAGGAAGAAAGAGAATATGAACGGAGATATAGTAAAAGGAATGAAACGGGCTGCGGATAGGGGCCGAAGGGACGCTGCAAATAACCTTAAGTAACGCCTACAGTGCACCTAGTGAGATGGACTGACAGCGCTAACCCCCTACGGGATCACACTTTTCTTGAAGAAATTTGATGTATGTTTTTGTTAGATAAACTTAGTATGCGTTAGGAATAGACATTATCGTGTACGCATCAACGATTAAGCCTTTTGTGCATGAACCACGTATACGTGTGTCCGAGCTGCACCACCTCGGTGTGCATGATGAATGCGCATGCACGTCAGAAAACGATTTCTTAAACCATCAAAAATCAGGAAGGCGCGTCATAACAAAGAGGTTTGATTATGATATCACGAGATACTGCTTCTGCTCATATCATGGAGTGCGTGGAGCTTGTGTCCTACGCATACGCCGAAATTTCTTTTTCTGTGGAAACATGATAAATACTATCAAGGAACGTGGCAACTGGTGATATCACACACAAAGTTCGTGCAAATATTACGCTGTTTTCATGCAATGAATCGGGTAGCAATACCACCGGACAATACTGGTAAGCTTATTCTTGTGCGACCAGTGCTTGAATATATCCAAAATTTGTTTCAGCATCTTTATGTGCTGGAAAAAAAACAGTCTTTGGATAAAGGTCTGCTTCCGTGGAAAGGCAGGCTATCTTTCAAAGTGTATAACCCCAAGAAGCCAGTGAAACATGGAATAAAAATGTATGTTTTGATGCAGAATCCAGTTATGTGCTCGATTTTATAGTGTCCTATGGTGCAAATCGTCCTCTGTATGATGTGGTTTTTCAATTGATTGGCCCATCACTGAGCTAAGGTTACCACTTGTTCATGGATAATGATTACAGCTCCGTGAAGCTGACAGAACAAGAACTGTATGAGCCCGGGGTGCACACCAGTGGCCCTTTCCGGCTTATGAGAGGGCCACCAAAGACGCTCAAAGCACTCGGCAAAAAAAAAAAAAAAAAAAAAAAAAACCTCCCCGCTGCAGCATCAACTTCCGAAGGAAAGGCAATGCTTTTATTTTGTGCTGGATGGACAAAAGGTTGATTACTGTAATAACCAATTGGCAAGGCAAGTTGGAAAAGGTGAAGAAGGGTGGAGGAGTGACTCAGGTGGGAACTACGGCAGTACAACGACCTGTTGCCATTTGGAAATACACACAGTATATGAAGAGGGTTGACCACTTTGACCAAATGATAAAATACTACAGCTTCACACGGAAGACAATGAAATGGTCGCAGAAAATGCTGATGTACTTGCTGCAAATTGCATTGCAAATTGCATACTTTTGAATCGCAAGACTACCACCGCCCAAAATAAACCGAACCTCTTACGGTTTCATGAACTAGCATATACCAGCTTGATGGAATTTAACCCAGATGAATGAGTGGCCTCCTGCTGGCGATCTTTCCATCCCCCCCCCCCCCAGTGCGTATTCTGCAACTGCTGCGGATGATCCTCCAGCCCCTGCACATGCATTTGCTGTAATGTCCACCCCCAGTACATCAACTGATGCCTCTCCTGCCACTAGCACTTATGATGCTGCTGCTGCTTTGCCTTCGTCGGTACTTGAAGACAAGACTCCAAAACGGAAGTCAAGGATCGTTAACCCCAAATCTCGTCTCTCTTCTGGCATTGTGCACGTGCCAGTGCCACTGTGCCCTCTAGACTTCAAGAAGCAGAGGAAGGAAGAGGTGCCGTGTTTGCTCTATGAAGGGCATTCGAAAGGACACCACTTACCATAGTGCTTCGTGCAGAATATATACCTCTCTGCATAAAAACCAAATGTTTCCGTGGTTGCCATACGAAACGAAACCACATACTGGCACTCGTCCACCACCACGGCATCTCCCCCGAAGTCCGGGGGGATGCAGCAGTAGGAGCATCAGGAATGCCTCCTCCTCCTCCTCCTCCTACTCTTAGTCATACGACGTGAACTGCAAGGTCTTCGGAATAGAGGAGATATGAAGAGCAGGATTGTTGGCGAGTACTCCAGATTACATTTCAAATATATGTACTGTATTTAATTATTTTGATATATTTTCTGCATAGTGGTATTTTTGTGATTTATATATGTTTTCATTATTTCATTTATATATATGTTTTTACTGGGAAAACGTTTTTGATTATGGACACAATGTATCATGCATTTGCAGTTTCAAAAAATTTACTAATTACAAGCATTTATATATATATATATATATATATATATATATATATATATATATATATATATATATATATATATATATGCAAATTTTTAAATAAACATAGCATATGACATTTTACAATATGAATACATTCTCCCCTAGCTGCTCAAGCGAATAAGTTTATTTACTTTAATTTGGGGGGATGGGGACTGTGTCATACTTAACACATATAGTAATGAATTGTACATTATTTTAATTTTTATGTGTGCCAAGATATATTAGATATCACTATTTACCTATTTTCTGGCAAATTTTTAAATTCAAGTAACTTGTGAAATTTCTCTTTGTGCTTAAGTTCCCCCTGGCGTCTCTCTCGAGTTTGTTTAATTTTTGGGGGGAAGGGGATTGTGTCATACATAACACATATAGTAATGAATTATATATCATTGGAAATGAGAATTATTGAACTTTATCATTGTGCAAATAATAATGAAATATTTCAATATACCTATTTTTGTAACATTTTTAATTGCTAGTAACTTGAACTTTCCCTTTATTAGTAATTTCTCTCTGGCCTGGATGCTCATGTAATTTTGTCTGTTTACTTTTTTATTGGGGGTGTGCTGTGTCATGCACAAAACAAATAATAATAAAATATATATCATAAGAAACGCAAATTATATTGTTTTCTCAATGTGGAAATAAAAATTAAATATCTCAAGTTACCTATTTTTGGTGATTTTTTGAAAAATTGTAAAATCACATGTAGCTTACCGATAACTACAACCCGCGTGTATGTTTTGCATTTGTTTAATTGCCTTTTTCATATCACACCTAACACAAATAGTAATGAATTACATATCAAGAAAAGGCAATTTATTTCAATTTTGTGCTTAATAAGAAGAAATTAGGTATCTCTGTTTAGCGATTTTTGGTGCATTAAGAAAAAAAAGTGGTCAAACATTTTCCAATACGGCTAACTTCAACTCGTGAAATGGGTGCTTTATTTTGTTTTTAGGGACTTATTTAAAATAAAATAATAAATTGAAACTCGTTAGCTTTACAATGACGTCGAATTCATTAACGTAGCATGAAATATAAGGTTATTCGGAGCATTATAAAAAAAAAAAAAATTACCGCTATGCACGTTCGTACGGCCCGTGGGGGCAATGAATCTGCCACAGACCAAACCTCACGAGGCCGGTAGGGGAGACTGGGGATAGTTGGCACACTTTTTACAATTTTAGTTATTAGGAATAGAAAACAAACATATTTACAAAATTCTTATCACATTGAAAAAATAAACATTCCTCTTTATCCTGGAGCAAAAAAATTGTGGTTTGCTCTCGGCATAAGGTAACAGTAAGCATTAGAAAAAAATAACTTTTTGTGCCAACTTACCTCGTATACGGCGTAAGTTGGCACACATTATGGGGTAAGTTGACACACTGATAATTAAAATAAAATTACTACATTGCATTTAAATCAAGTAACAAAAATATATTCTGAATTTCTAAAATGCAAAATATAAGGCATTAGTATCACTTCAGATCATCATCTGAGTTGCAATTCTTGCAAGTGTAAAATAAATCTTCGTCAGTGAAGTGTTCATGCTGCCGCATGTTACATACCCTGCACTGGATCCACACTTCTCCTGCCTTACTTTTAGGAAATAGTTCTATGCACATTAAACACAGGCTTTCCTCAATTGAGCTTTCTTCTGAATCAGCATGAGCAGTTCTTAAACTATGCGATTGGTGTCTCTTTTTTGCTTGCGAAAAGAGGCTTCTTTTCATCTTTGGTTGTTTTTTTATTCAGTTTCTTTTCAAGCGCTTTTTCTTTTTTTACTGGTGTGTCAGTGAGAATAGCAGAACGACGTTTCCTCCTGTTCAGTGAATTTTCCCTTTCTGGCACCTGTCTTAGCCAATGGCCTCAGTTCTGCAGGTGAAGTCACTATCTTCCCAGTTACTCCAGAAGAAGATGGTGTGGGTTCATTCCACTCTCCAAGGTGATCAATTTACCGTGGACTTTTCCATCAAGAACTTTTTGAATTCCATTGTTCTCTGTCATATTACAGGACTCTGTATCACGCTGTTGACTGGTCTGAAGCCCTTGTGTCTCTTTTCATACATCTCCCTGTGATCGATCTGTTACATACACATAAAATCGGAATCTTCAAAAAGTCTGTATTCAAAGGTGAAATTCCAGCATTCCTAAACCCACTGAAAACTAGAATGAGTGACAGCAAGAGGTAAAGCTTTGAAAACTACCAGGAATGTCATAGATGCTCTGTTAACACATTTCTTCAGAGGTCTACAAACACTAACATCCAGGGGCTGCAACTTGTGAGAGCAGTGTGGAGGAAATGATATGACACTCATCTCATTATCCTTACAAAATTCCAGGAACAAAACGTAAATTATATAAATAAATAGACTTGTTATTTTTATCAAATAAAGTGGAGCAAGTCGGCACGTGTGCCAACTTGCCCCATTTTTTTTTTTTAGCCAACTTGCCCCACCCCTAGCATTTGGTATAAAAACACTTACCAGTCCATACCAAGAAACCTTGAGTTATTAATTTTAATGGTATAGAATCTTTAAACCATAAGGAAAACTATGCAAGAACTAAAAAAATATTCTTTCATGAATGTATAGATGTTATAGCAAAAAACACAAAGATAACAAAATTTACTTACCACCGTCAAAGTCAGACTTTGTCTCATAAATTCGAGCTCTTACGTCTAATCTCTATGGAATTTTGTTGGTAACTGAGGAACCACGGGCAATTGCAGAGTATATGTATTCGAGTCATCTATTGGTAAACATGAAAGTTATTTAGTGTGTCAACTTACCCCTGTAGCCAACTAGCCCCGGTCTCCCCTACTGTACTGTGAAAGACTTAATACATGGTGCTTCCTGCTGATAAAAACATTTCACTAGGAATCCAGTCTGCTAAACGTGCATTCCACGGAGGTATGTTAACCAACTTTTTATGACACGTAATAAAATGTTCACCTTGACCAAATCTGATAGCCACTATAATTGCTTAGTACTAATATATCAGCAACTGTCTTACAGATTACCAGTCAGGAGATTCAAAAGAGCTAAAGGAATGACCTATTACAAGACCTACTAACACCACCAAAAGTCTTTCAGTTGGTAATTTTGATTAATGAAAACATTTTTTTTCTCTTTTACCTTCCACAATGGAAAGCGAGTTCTCAAAATTTTCAGTCCGCCTCCTGCTTTTCTCTATCTTGGTAGTTTTCTCATATTCCATTGTCCCTTTCTGTTCCCTATTCGCCAATAGACTTACCCGTGTAGCAAGCACTCGATAACGCAGCTCTCTCTTTTAATAGGTTCATTCCTCTGCTCTGAAACTTCACAAAACAGTGCAGACAGGGTTTGTTCTGCAATGTTCCTCACACAGTTCCGGATCTTGCATTAACTTCGAGTAACCTTGTTCCTGTAAAACGTTATTGTTAGAATGCGTCCTCACTGCAGTAAAACACGTCATAAACACACGTCGGCAACTCATCGCCCAGACATGTTCAACATGTTGCATACAAGTCAACGACTTGCTGGTAGTTCTGCAATCTTCTCATATGATTATCCAGCATCTGCGAAGGGTTCGTTCTCCATTTGCAGGCGTTGACTTATTTTTGGCCCTTTTATCATAATTATGTATGCGATAAGCTGCTGAGGTGTGTATAATGGACGCGCCCTTAAATATGTTACTATCCTTAATGTGGGCGCACCCTTACGACAACAATTATCTTGAATACAGTAATTTTCAAATACCCGATTTCCATTGTAGCCTTTAATCTAAGATTTTCGAAAACCACGAAAAAGATCCTTTTCATATTTATTTAAATATTGATAGATATATTTAACCATTATTTGTACTTGCCGATTATAGACAAACTCTAAACCACATTCCAGAACTAAACTTGAATGTGTGTATGAAACAATTATACACATATGTAAACACTCTTCCAAAAATGTTGCTTTGAGACGCAAAAAGAGAATACTAAATGAACAGTCATTTACATCGGTCATTTCCTGAAGTCTTGGTTTTTATGACCCAGGAGACTATAATGTGTTGGCTTTACGTCTGCAATCTTCTCTCGACCAGGAAGTACACGAAGTTTACATCAAGGTAATTTCCCTTCAGCCTGAAGGTTTAAGGATTATTTTTTTTTTCTTTAGGAAGGCGATTGCAAAAGTGAAGGCACAATAAGCTTAATACAAAACATGTTTTGAATGAATCCTTTTTGTTCATTTTTTTTTCTTTCCGCTTATTTTCATCTTTTGGAATTCTTTTCCCGCCTCCTGTTTTCCTTGGGCCTGAGCGAAAAGGACATTAGGTTGTCCTCCTAATTACCGAAGAAAGTGATTGACCTATAGGTAAATTAAGGAGAGTTTCATTTACATAAGTCAAGGGTAGCTAATGAATCGGGCATGTAACTGAAAAGGCAGTTGATGTAAGCCCAATCATCAAAGCGACTCCTTTGTGGGATATTCAAAGAATGTTGTTGGCAAACAGGGGAAAAAATCTAAAACAGCAAAACATGACGCGATCACCGATTGTAAGGACTTTTGAAGTTATTTAAAACTTAAAAGATGTTGCATGTTCAGCTGAACACTCGAAAAGCCAATTGAGATAAAAAGGTGATCTTTTCAAGGCAGTAGAGAGAGAAACAAGGGCTCAGCTAACATTGGGCTTTGCGAGATATATATGTATCGAAGCCTTGTTTTCATGAATAATATTAATGAATGAATTATGACATTTTGGTCCAGTGAAATCGTGTCTGCTTCAGAAATACTTGATTTCTCAATTGCCGCCTTTTGCTTGGCAGTTTTTTTTTTTGTTTTTGTTTCTGTATGGTCACTTTTTAGATCTGGATGCATGATTTAGTGTCACATTAAGAGTAAATTATTTCAGTTTAACATTATGTGGTGGATAACAGAGAACAACAAAATAAAAAGGGAAGCTAAACTAAAATAAGAACTTTACCTTGCTGTAAGGAAATAGTCTCTTTTAGAAATGAAATGACATCTAAATTATCTTTCAAATGGTCAGCATTTTCTTGCAGATTATGCCAACTGTTGTACAGCGGACGGAAAAGAAGGATGCAAACATTTTTATAAATCGTGACCTCATTTTCATGTTGCAATCTGTTTTATGACTCATTGTTCAATAAATTTTCAAAGAAAGATACTAGTTTGTACATTATCCTTGTACACTCAGCAACAAAAATAAATAGTTAGAATGACATTAAAATCAGCGAAACAAAATTACTTTCCTATATGGAAAAGTTATATTTAAGAATGAAATAATGGAGATATATCACCTTTTAGCAATATACTTGACTATGCTTTATTGGCTTTCGGGTGACATATGGCTTATTGCTGTCCACATCAGCTGTTGCATGGTAAAAGACTGGGAAAAGTTTGCAAAGATTTTTATAATACTCGATCGATAGGTCCAAGACTTTTAGCTACTAAGTATTTAGTTATGTTTTCCTTTTATTGCTTTCTGTAAATTTGATTTCAATATTAGCAGGCAAGTTTTAATGCCATTTTGAATGGCTGAACTTTACTGTAGGCTTTCCAAAGAAGTAAAACCATAAAAATAAACATGTAAATGAATAATATTCTTTAGATTTAAGCTGACAGATACCGCTGAATTTTTTGCAAATAAAACGGTAGGATGTTTCGAACGATGGATGGTTTATTGGTATCTTTCCTAGCTTTTGCACAGTAATACACCAAAAATATGTATAATATGTATATATATATATATATATATATATATATATATATATATATATATATATATATATATATATATATATATATATATATATATATATATATATATATAATTTTAAAGCTGGGGTCTTGCTAGATAAATGGGGTATACTAGGATGATACACAACTTACCTTAATTACCACAAAAATCTGGACTCTGGCCTTGAGGACAGCTAAAATTACAAACAACAAATACGGCTAAATACCTACTTCAAGAGGGGAGTAATTAGATAAACTCTGAGGTTTAACTCAATTCATTACATTTACAAAAGAAAACACACCAGAAGAATGGTAGCGTAATTCTGGGATAATGACGCGAGAGCAAATGACGGGGACTTTCCTTGAGGGAGTACAAATGGATTGCCCACTGCAGAGGGCGTTGATAACGATACTCAGATCCACAGCTGAATACTCCTAATCTGCAATCGAAACGGTCACAGTTACTCAAACGAAACTAGCACTGTAATGAAGGAATCAAGGAATAGCATAGAAGATGCCTAGACTGAACTCGATTCCAGTGACTCGAACATCATACGCTTATGTTACACTTCTCGTAAATGCTTTGCAAATTTAACAGCACAAAATATAAAGCAATACAGGTCTCACCGTAAGTATATCGCACTATAAAAAGAAAGGAACTTAATTGGAGGAGAATAGGGAACGTGGCTGACGAAAAACCTTAAATCCTGGTACTTTACCTTTCTTTAGGAGCTGAAGTTCTCTTCTTATGAGGGCCAGCAAGAAGGAAGGCAAGTAAATTAATTCTCAACGAAAGTTACTTTTGGATACTGCCAGCCGTACAGTTATGAGAGAGAGCTTCTTTCTCCAAGGCCCTTTATAGCTTCGGAAGTTCAGGCTTTCTCTTCCTAGATGGCGTTCTGATCACTCTGCCCGCATGGAAATGCAGGCAGCATGGCTCCAACTTCAAGATGGTGGAACGCAGGTGTTCAGCCCGCCAGCTGACCTGCCTCGGGCGACAATTAGCTCTGGTCGGGTCCACACCTGGAATTAAGGGATTTCTGACAGTACTTTGGACAAGAAAGAGATTTAAAGTGGTTTTCCCCCAAAGGCAGTGGTGAGAGAGGTTTTAGAGGCGAACTTGGCTGCAGTGAATCTTACTAGATTGAATTTATTGTTTACTTAGTCCTTTTTCCTTTGAGTAGCATGTAAGATGGCGGATGAGGGAATACTCATAATACCTCCTCCACCTTGATGACATTTACACCCTTAGTCTGGCTGAAAGGCTAAAGTTACGTTATTGCAACAGACAATAATGTCTCTCTTCACAACCTTTGGGGTCCATTAGTCTAAAATATAATAATTCTGCTGAACATCAGTATCATTTATATACAAAAGAAATCATTTATGACTTTTACTCTACTTTGCAGAATTAATTTACGCTGCTGGCAACAGTAATCTAGCCATTTTATAATCATTAAATGCTGCTTATTATCTTTTCTTAGAAAGTAAAATTATTACTATTGCCAGCAGCGTAAATTAATTATTACTTAATTAGTAATAATATTGAGCCTAACATCGCGAGGTTAATATGGTTATACTCAGAATACTCCATGCATTTATTATTAAAACTTTTAGTCACAAGTTCATGCAGTTAATATACCTTGAGGAGGCAATACAACGAAAGTATTCGTGGGTTTAGTTGGGTGTTGCCACGATTTTTGAGAGCGACAGCTCAGTGCCATTCGGGCTACTATGAACACTTGTACCAGGGCCACATATTATAAGTAGGCCTACATATGATGTATCAGTACGTGGTACTGGCTATAGAAGCCAGAGGTTATAAATTATTAGGAAAGAACAATAAGAAAAGAGATTATCTCACTTTGGGAATCACTGATAAGGCATACCGACAACACAGCACTGACCTTATAGGTGCCTTGTGGCACTCATCTACGTATGTGAGGTATAACATTGTATGTGACTTACACAGTTTGCGAGTCTGGGACTCGAGATTTATCACAAAAGAATAACAAAAGTATAGATGACAGATACAAAGTAACTAATAATTGTTGTAAACAGATGATGATTAAATATGCCGAAGTTATATTCCTTAGCCTATGGAAATGGCTAGGTTCATTTTTTAGCCCAAAAGGCCTCAAAGGGAAGTCATAGGACCTACAAAATTGGGATATCTGTCAATTGCACTCTGCATCGGCAGAGTGGGAACAAGGTAAACTATAAGCCTTTGCGAGGCATGAAATAATATGATTAATTGAACAAAACAATGAAAGGAAAAATGTTAAAAGAAAAGAATAAATTACAGAATTATAAGGAAAGTAAATAGGTGAGGAAACCTGACACTCTCTTCTGGGTAGAAGTGCCAAGGTCCTCGTAGGATAGAGGGGTGACACTGTGCCAGGTTGGCACTAGTGCCAAAGGAGCTCAGTG
The DNA here is from genome assembly GCF_040412425.1 of Macrobrachium rosenbergii. Classification (NCBI taxonomy): domain Eukaryota; kingdom Metazoa; phylum Arthropoda; class Malacostraca; order Decapoda; family Palaemonidae; genus Macrobrachium; species Macrobrachium rosenbergii. Next base: position 94,020 of record NC_089785.1, read on the forward strand.
GCTCTCTTTTGGCGATGTGGAGCCATCTACGCCCATGACTTTCTTCTGTGGACCTGTTTTAGGTTTGCAGTTCTCCTTGGTAGGGGAACCGGTTGAACCAAGTCTGAGGAGGAAAACTTAGTGCCACCCAGGTTGGCTTCTTTGATAGCCAGAACAGGGGGCATTCTTTACAGGCTCTGCGCCAAGTTGTTACAGTTGCTTGAGTTTATCGGCCAGTTGAGGTACTGTAGAATCCTTTCTCACACTCATGTCTGCAGGGTACTGGGAAAGGAAAGATGCTCTGGAGAGCGTGGGAGGCTCGCACGTTGCAATGACCAGCTCAGGCACGGGTTGCGAGGCCGCACCTTTGAGTGAGCCTCTGCTGTGGTCAGAAGAATCTGTCTCTCTTATCAGCACTAGTAGCGGAGACAGGCGAAGAGAGGGGATCCGAAGTGGGATCTCTCGAATGGAGATCTGGGGTGTGCTCTGGCATTGGCACTAAGGCAGGGCCAGGCACTTGTATAGGATTTGGAGAATGCATGCCATTTGGAACACATGGAGCTTGGCACTGCTCAGTGCACTCAAGTGGCACTGGCAGAGCTTGAGAGTCAATTTTCAGATCTCCAGAAGGGAGATCGATTGGGCGCCTTGGCACTGGCACCGGGGCAGGGCCTGGCACAGGACTGGGCTTTGAAATCTGCATGGAAGGAGGTGGTAACTACACAGAGTATTCAGGTGGCACTGGCAGTGGAATGAATGCATGTTCTTGAGAATTACTCATGCCTAATAAATAGCTTGATGGGCTTGTAAACCCAGACTGTTGTATTTTTGATGGAGACTGGAAGTCTTGTCCCAGGAGGAGGTCATAACCTCCAGGAATGTAGCTTGCTACGGCAAGGCTGCAGATTTTGGATTTATGAGGCCTCGTGACTCTCAACTGAACAGTAGGAAGTATCATTTTAAATTGATTGATACCCTCAATTGCGAAGAGTTTACGTCTGTTAATGTTAGCTCCATAGGGAACCTTGTCTTTCCTTATGAGCGAAATTTGTGCACCAGACCTGGCATGCGGGGTAGCTACCTCGAGGAGGTGCCACATATATGGGACCTTTGGCTGGAGGGCCCAAAGACTTAGAATTGGTAACTGCCAAAGCAATGGCAGGTGTACTTGATTTATTAGGGCATTTTGCCCATTGAGCAGAGTGCTCATAAACTTCGCAAGTGGGGCAATAACTCCTGATAAAATCTTTGCTTGGCACTGCCCCATTGGAGGAAGCAGGCCCTTTACTTTTTGTCCAAGAGCCAGATGGGTCTTGTTGGGGTATTGTCCCACCTGAGGACTTAGAAGGATTTTCTGGCTGAGCCTCAGCCTTGAAAAGGTGCTGTTCAGTAGGGTGCAGTATTTGAGAGGGCTGAGAGTTGGATGAGGCAGGTGCAGAAGGATATAATTTTCTTCCATGGGGATGACTGGTGTCCAAAGTAAGCCCAATGACAGCACTCGACCACTGTCTTAGGAGCCTTGTCGCATTGGTGGGTGGCGAGAGCTGGCGGGTCATAAACTAAGAAGTCCTCGAGCTGGACGAGTTCGAGGATGTCCTCCACGTTGGTGGTTTTGAGAGATTCTAGCCATCGTTTTAAGGCCTTGGTGTTTTTGAAGATCCACTCAGACCAGGTTTGGCCTGATTCTTTGGGCATATTTCTCCACCTTTTCCTCCAACGGTTGGAGTTATTTGAAAAGCTTTTATAATGGCTATGCGGACAAGGGCAAGATTTCCTTGATCCTCAGGAGGGAGAGCATTGAAGGCAATGGAACTGCCGTCCCAGGATCAGATATATTTCTTCAATAGAGGGCTGATAGGTTCTCTGAACCTTTTCAATATGGTCAAGGCTTCGTCCCATTTCCTTATGAGGGAGCCTTCACTGCTGAGGGTTGAATGTTGAGAGGGCATTGGAGTGTTGCACACGCCCTGAGTCGCCATTGCAAGCTGATGAGCTCTTTCTTTCTCCCTCTCCTGTTGTTCTATGCCTCTTCTCATTTCTCCCGAGACTTTCTTCCCTTCTCTTTCTTCTGCCATTCTTTCTCTTTCTCCTGTTGTTCTGCCTCTTTTCATTTCTCCAGGGCTATTATTTCTTTCTCCTTCTCCTGACATTCTGCCTCTTCTCATTTCTCCTGGGCTATTCTTTCTGCCTATGTTTCTGCCTTGACATCGTCTACTATCTCTTTGACCCAGTCCTTCAGGGCTTGTCCTGACAGTCATGTAGAACTTGAAGTAATCATTTTGCTGGGCTCTAGATGTCATAGACATCTTGAGATAACGCTTATATGGGTGTGACCCTTTAGATAATCAATATGTCTGAAAAGACTCAAATTTCAGGTTGCCTGAAAAGACATACTGGTTTCAGTATGTCTCAAAGACTTAGTTTGTTGGTGATGTACTAATTTTAATATGTCTTCATAAGACTTAGTTTTTTTATGATGAACGAATTTTAATAGGTCTGCATAAGACGTAGTTCGTTCGTGATGAATGAGTTTTGACGTGTCTCGAAGGACGTAACATGGATTTTATGTCAAGCATGGACTTTGCTGGTGATAGCATGAAATTAAGGCGTTCCGGGAACGAGGGTCTGTGCATGTTGAACGCGGTTAATTGGGTTCCTAAGAACTTAGGGTTTGTATTAAATGGGGTCTAAGAAGACTCGAGGTTGTTCTAATGAACTGGAATAAGCAGTCCCGTAAGAACTTAGATGTGTGTGAAATACACGAATATAAAATCTCAAAATGGACTTGGGTTTTCTTTTTAGCATGAGGTCTAACACGAGCCTTAAGTAATGATTTGCAGAGAATTGTCAGAGCTGGCGGAATTTAAATAGCAGGCTTACATAGAATTGGATACCGCTTCATATGCTTTTGAATTTTTACTTGATCACATAAATAGTTACAGAACCTGAATGAGTGATTATGCTGGGGGTGGCAGCAAATATAAAATTGCTCTGGGCAAATGGGAAGCGTAGCTTCGAAAAATTCGCAATTATATGAGTTAATGAATGATTATGCTGGCAGTGGCAGCAAGTATTATAAAATTATGTTGCTCTAGGAAAATAGGAACAGTTACTTCTAAATATATGTAATTAAATGCGAGAAAAACAATGTAGCTGGCTTCTCAGCCAAGAGAGAAAAAAGTATGCATACAATGAGATGAGAAAAGATGTGCTTACTTCAAAAGCGCGATATTAAAACTCGGTAGAATATGACGAATACACAAAAAAATTCTTAGTTTACTATGCACGGGCAAATTCACATGCTTAAGGGAAAAGAAAAAGGAAATATTACTTCATTCTAGAGACCTGATTTTGTTTACTTTAACGATCCAATGGGACACGGGACAGTTTAGCACGTGCGTGTGAAGAGAAACAACCAACAAATACAGCAAATAAGTACAACGCAGTCTCGGCTTAGATAACACACGGCCGAGCAAAGCTTTGCGCAAATTTTAATGAGACGACCGATAAATTTTGGAAGATTTTTCTCTCTTCTTGGGTAATGAATGAATGGATGTTTCCTTTTTTCTCACGATTTGTTTACTGGAAAAAATTGAATGAAATGGAATTTATCATGTGCATTTCTTTTATCGAAGGAATTTAAATATGCAAGTAAAATTTTTTAGATTTATGAGGTTTATTCAATAAGGAAGAATAATATCTTTGCCTACCGAATTCCTAACCTTTACAAGAGAGAGAGAGAGAGAGAGAGAGAGAGAGAGAGAGAATATCCTACCTCCAGTGATACGAAAATTGCTGGACCGGGTCAGTCAACGTGGCTGTAATGTGTGCCTAGCTAGTATTTTGGGACTTTCAAATTATCCTTATCATGTGGACGAAGGAATAAGAGCACTATTCCTTTTATTAACTCTTCACTAAGTGTTACTCCCTACCTTCCTAGTTTTAAAATATGCAGGTAACATGCGATAGCGCAAAATCTTGTGTAAAGTTTAATAACTCTCTCTTCTTTATAACAATTCCTAACTCTATTTCAGCCACGATTTTGTTCGTACCTAACAAATATAAACATAATAACATGATACTGTGGAAATGGATCACTTGTGCGCTTGTAGGGTAATTTACGCTAATTAAGAAGGTTCGTCTCTTACCACGCATTCAGCAAGGCTATTTAGCTGATAACTGCACGTTGCAAAAGGGGTGAGGACTCAATCTGCGATGTTCCAGATTGCAAGATCTCAGGCAAGGTCACCCGTGTTGTAATTTTAAAGCTGGGGTCTTGCTAGATAAATGGGGTATACTAGGATGATACGCAACTTACCACAAAAATCTGGACTCTGGCCTTGAGGACAGCTAAAATTACAAACAACAAATATGGCTGAAGGCCTACTTCAAGAGGGGAATGATTAGATAAACTCTTGGGTTTAAATTAATTTATTATATTTACAAAAGAAAACACATCAGAAAAATGGTAGCGCAATTCTGGGGTAATGAGGCGAGAGCAAATGACGGGGACTTTCCTGGACGGAATACAAATGGGTTGCCCACTCCAAAAGGCATTGATAATGAAGTAGTGACTACTATTCACACAAGATGATACTCAAATCCACAGCTGAATACTCCTAATCTGCAATCGAAACACTTATGGTTACTCAACCGAAACTAGCACTGAAATGAAGGAATCAAGGAATAGCATAGAAGATGCCTAGACTGAACTCGATTCCAGTGGCTTGAATATCATACACTTATGTTACACTTCTCGTAAATGCTTTGCAAATTTAATAGCACAAAATATAAGCAATACAGGTCTCACTGTAACTACAGCACACTATGAAAAGAAAGGAACTTAGTTGGAGGAGAATAGGGAAAATGGCTGACGAAAAACCTTAAATCCTGGTACTTTATCTTTCTTTAGGAGCTGAAGTTCTCTTCTTACGAGGGCCAGCGAGAGGGAAGGCAAGTGAATTAATTCACAACAAAAGTTACTTTTGGATACTGCCAGCCACGTGTCAAAAATAGGCAGTTTAATGGAGCAAGGAACTGAGCTCTGCTCTCCATGGCTGCCGCAGTACAATTCTGAGAGAGCTTCTCTCTCCAAGGCCCTTTACAGCTTCGGAAGTTACACCTTTCTCTTCCTAGATGGTGTTGTGATCACTCTGCCTACATGGAAATACAGGCAGCATTCCACGCAGGCAGCATGGTTCTGATTTCAAGATGGCGGAACGTAGGTGTTCAGCCCGCCAGCTGACCTGCCTTGGGCGACGATTAGCTCTGGTTGGTTCTGCACCTGGAATTAAGGGATTTCTGACAGCACTTTGGACAAGAAAGAGATTAAAGTGACTTTCCCACCAAAGGCAGTGATATGAGAGGCTTTAGAGGCGAATTTCCCTACAGTGAATCATACTATATTGAATTTATTGTTTACTTAGTCCTTTTCCTTTGAGTTATTGCATGTAAGATGGCGGATGAGGGAATACTCTTAATAATACGTATATTTATTGTCATGAAGTGATCAAGTACCTGGTTATTACACAAATATCAAGACCAAAAAGTTTACCTCACTTCAGCCAGATACCGGAATCGTCATAACAAAATATTAAGACTGAACACTCTAAAAGTACAGTGATCCCTTAAAACTTGCTTAACACTTGAAAAATCAATCTAAATTGATCAAGTTATGGGTGAGGTAACAACTGATAAGCTGTAAACAGACTAAGGGAAAAAGGGCATCAATCCAACAAATACCATAATTGTTTCCCTAGTTCTAATTTACTTTGAAAAAATTCAAAGAAGTCCTAGATAGATATATCACTTACCCTGAATACACACACAAATATCTCTAATCACTGGTGCTCAAAATGAAACACGGTGCTTTTAAAACTTTAAACAGACAAATTTATTTCTAAGTTCAAAAGTTATAAGCAGAGTTCACAATCTCAAAAAGATTTACTATTACTTGACAGCAGTGTAAGATTTAAGTATTTCTTAGCGAAGATTAGTTAAAAAAAATTTAATTTATCAAGAATTCAATTTAATTAACTAAAATTTAACCCATTAACTCTCACTCAAGTTTTAGATATAAATCTGAACAACTGCAATCAAGCCAAATTCATTAAAATATCAATAACTGGAATTAACACAGGTATTCACTGAAATCTCAATATAAAGTATGCACTGAAATCTCAATTATGCAAATTAACACCAACAAAACACTAAGTAATCAACAACACAAAACTTTGAGTAACACTGTGAAATTATAAACTCATAAACTTATGAGAGTAATATGAAAACACAGACATATAAGAACGAAATATAAAAAGAAAAAAAATGGAAATATACCAACAGCAATTTCCCTAAGACAAAATATGATTAAAGACTATATCAATCTTTCAAAAGATTACCTTCACTTTTAAGAAGGCTAAACTCACGTCTTTCTTAAACTTCCTCAAAGACAACACTTAAGTTTTCAACATAATTATAATACAAGCAAATGAGCACATTACCTTACTCTTTTTTTGATATATAAAACACACTTTCTTTCACAATGGTTGAAGAACACAAATTTTTGGAACCATTCACAAAAATATTACATTTCTTGGGAGAGTTTTACAAAACTTATATATTCAGGAGAGCAACCAATGTACACCCTAATATGAACAGAGAGAGAGAGAGAGAGAGAGAGAGAGAGAGAGAGAGAGAGAGAGAGAGAGGGAGGGATATGGACTTCCTGTGTCTTTGAGACCCCTTTACAGACTAACTCTGTTAGTCCAGCAATCCTGCTTTTATCCTCAAACTAAGTTGCCAATTAGTCACTTCAAATCTTAGAATAACCTGAGCCCCTTCATCTACATTCTAGAATACCCCCCAGAATACCTAGAACACCTTCTTGTACAAACAGAATACATGAATACTGAATACATACAGTATTCTATGGCTTAGAAGAAAACATGCCTGGGCTCTTTTCTACATGATTGGCATTTCCCATTCTGGTTGGGCTCCTGTGAACACAAAAGTCAATTTGAAAGCGATCTGCAGGAAGAAAACCCTCTCAATCCCTCGTCAGATTTTATCTCTCCTCTCGTATCTTCGGTAAAGGCGCTCAACTATGCAAACACAAACAGGAAATGGATACTTGAACTGGTTCTTAATATAGCTCTCTACAGAGATTAACACTAACTCCCACGAACACGGCAAGTTATAAACATAAATGAATAGACAAAATTTATAAGCATTGCACAACATTACATAC
>NC_089785.1:106244-121244 GCF_040412425.1 Macrobrachium rosenbergii
TTTTTTTTATGACATTGAGGCCTGGACGTACGATTGGCACTGCAAATATGGGGGAGGAAGATAAAGATAAGGTTACGATGTTGCATAAATTCAAATACAGTGAATGCCGGCGTCCGGCCATTTCCGGGCCGAGTGGATGGCGTTCTTCTAGTTCCTCTCGAAATTTTTATAAAGAGAGTAACGAATTTCTTGGCTGCCAAGAAAATAACGGATGAAGTAGAAGCTTTTAATGAAGCAAATGGGTTCCTTAGTTTGGACAAGGAAGATATTGGAGAACGCTGCCGGAGTCATCACTTTTTGAACTGTGAGACTTGGAATGATCTTAAGGAGTTTTTGAGAGCGGCGTATGGAACAGCTGCAACTGGTGATGTAGTTCGAGATCTCAGAACTCTTTTTAAGGTCCGCAAGGGCCAGGATTCGCTGGTTACGTTTAGTGCCAGATGTTTTGATGCTACAAGGGATTTCTCAGTGAAGTTAAGAAACTCAAATTGGGTAAATAGAGGCACAATTTCCATAGAAAATCTGGAGAAATTGTTGCAGTGTGCATGGATCTTGAATGATGTCCCTGACGCCATTGTGAATAGTTTTGATAGGGACATTGAGAGTTAAGCAGATGAGAATTTACTGTTCACACAAATTAAGAAACATTTAGCAAAGTGTCCGACTATAGACAGTTCCTTTATAGGCGGGATCCCGAAGTTCTCTTGGGCTATCTCAAAACAGCAGACACAAAATAACTCTGACTCTATGGTAACGAGGCTATGTGCCAAAACAGGTGGAAAGAATTCTGCCGTGAGTCTGGGATCTCAAGAACACTGTTACAATTGCAATAGGCGGAGACACAAAGAAATTCTGTACAGTTAAATATTGTAGCGCTTGCAAGTCCGCATATCATGGTTGGCGTTTCTGCCCGCTCCAGAAGCAGATGGAGAATAGAAATAACCCTCAAAGTGCGGGTCTCTCAGGAAGGATAGCTCCTCGGGGGAGTTTACCTGGAACTGGGAGGAGCGGACAGAATTTTTGGAGAAAAGGGACACTAAATGTGAGGAAATGAAGGAAAATGTCTCTTGGGATATAGGATTGTTGGGGGAACCTTTGGAATTGAAAGCAGTCATAACTGTGTTTGCACATGGTAGAAATGTGATGGTTTTTCTAGATACAGGTGCCTCCATTAACCTGATGAACGAAGAATCATTCAGATCAATGTTTCCCGATCGATCTTTGAGACCTGCGCAGGAAGCTGTATGCGACGTTCAGGCAAATAAATTAAGAATTTTGGGTTGTTTGGGCATAGATTTATCCATTGGGGTTAGATCTTTGATGGAACCATTTCTAGTTATAAGGGGATGTGCTTTGGGAAATGCTTTGCTGCTGGGCCATCTGGCATGTCGGAGACGAAAGATATAGGTTCATACAGGGGTTTCTGGTATAACTGTGGGGGTGCCTGGTGTTTTTGTACCGTATGAGGAGGCAGACGTGAGTGTAGTGAGTGAGAATGTCTCGCGAGTACATGAAGTCCGGGGCTGAATGATGAACATGTATCGGGGGATGAGAGGCACTATAAGGGAGTTTTGACTGATGATGTGGTGCTTGGTCCGGGTATGGTTGCGATGGTGAAAGTGCGAGTGAAAGGTGCGCATAAATCCAGACAAATGTGCGTGGATGAGGGTAGCGAGAAGTTGAAAGGAGTTTTGTGTACGTGCTCAGTAAATGATGTAACAAGTTCAGGGGAAACTTAGGTGGAGTTGCTGAACTGTAACGATACAGTTCGTAATTATCAAAAGGGTACTTATGCAATCGATTTTGGTGACTGGGTCAATGGAGATAATTCAGTGAACATTGTCGGGGATTTTTGTTCTTTCTCAGAGGTAGATTTACAAGCTAGAAGGCAAGTGTTTAGAGACCAGTTAGCAAATATTGATTGCAAGGAATATGCTGAGACTGTAGAAGATGTTCTAGCCGAGTTTGTGGACATAGTTGCACTTAAAGGGGACAAGTTAGGAGTGGCAAATGTGCTAGAACATAAGATTCAGTTGGAGGGCAAGACTAAGCATATTTTCGTTCCTTCATATAGGATAGGCTACCTTTTAAGATTAGGGAACAGGTAGAACGGGGGGTAAATAGGTGAAAAGATCAAGGCATTGTTAGGCCCAGCATGTCCCCTATTAATTTTCCATTGCTTGCAGTTCTCAAGAAAGATGGCTCAGTCAAAGTTTGTGTAGACTTTAGGAAATTGAATGAAAAAACTATTCCTGATCGCTACCCTGTGGCGTGTTTGCCAGATTTGTTTTGTGAGATAGGGGGTAGGAGTATCTACACATCAATTGATTTAATGCAGGGATACTTACAGGTTCCACTAAGTGAGGAGAGTTGAAATTACACGGCCTTCTCTTTGCCGAAGGGTCATTATGAGTTCACACGAATGCCATTTGGTTTGACAGGCAGCCCGATGACTTTTACTAAATTGATGAATACGGTTTTGCATGGCATGTTAGGGAAGAAAGTCCATATCTACATGGATGATATCTTAGTTGCCACTGATTCAGTAGAGGAGCATCTAGAAGTTCTTAGGGAAGTTTTCTGAAGATAAAGTTAGCTAAGTGTAATTTTCTCAAGAAGCAGATAGTATATTTAGGACATGTCATTTCTAAAGAGGGTGTCAGAGTAAATGATGATAAGTTTAAGGCAATTATAGAGTTTGCTACACCCAAGACTAAGAAGCAGGTTCGGTCGTTTTTAGGCATGGTGGGATTTTTCCGTAGATTTGTGAAGGGCTTTTCCATTTTGGCGTCTCCTTTGATAGATTTTCTGAGGGATGATGTGCAGTTTGTTTGGGGATAGCGACAGCAAGTAGCATTTCAAGCCATAAAAGATACTTTAACAAATCCCCCAGTGTTGAAGTTTCCGGATTTAGAACGTCCATTCACGTTAGTAACAGATGCGAGTAATGACGGGATAGGTGCATGCCTTATGCAGAAGTTCGATGGAAAACTCCACCCGATTGCATTTTACAGTAGGAAGTTTAAGACACAAGGTAGTGATGAGCGACTCATGTCAATTGTGGACAAAGAGCCCTTTGCCGTGGTATCGGCCTTGGTCCACTTTAAAATTCTAATTATGGGTACTCAGTAGAGGTTTTGACTGATCATAAGCCTTTGGTGGATCTTTTTAATAAACCGGATCTTTCACCCAAAAGAGCCCAATGGTATCTAATAATCAGGGATTTTGATGCTGAAATAAAGTATATAGAGGGTAGACAAAATGTTGTTGCAGACGCCCTTAGTAGATGTTTTTCTGACAAGCAAGGTACGCATGTATGTTATGTATCGGGAGATAGCATTGACTGGGATATTAGTCTGGTGGAAAAAAAACAGGATGAAGATGAGATCTTGAGAGATGCTAAGGCGTTTCTTAGAGGGGAATTTGTTAAGAAGGGATATAATCTGCCTTTTGCGGGGCTTGAGTTAGAGGGTAATGTTTTAGTTAGGAAGATTAGGTACAGACTGAGAAATAGTGAAGATAAGGGCGATACGACGCAAATAGCTTTTCCCACGAGCCTGGTACCTACGGTGTTAGATATTGTTCACAGTAGGTCTAGTACTCCTCATCTAGGGATTTAGAAGACGTATCAGAACGTACGAGGGCAATTCTTTTAGGAAGAGTATGTCCAAAGATATAGAAGACTTTGTCAGAAGTTGTTCAGTGTGTAATGCATGTAAGCCATAGGGTCGTTTCATGTAAACTGGGTTCATTCCTGATTCCTACCAGACCCGCAGCAAGAGTCCACATGGACATCTTGAGTAATTTCTGTGAATCTAGTTATGGCCATAGGCACCTGTTGGTGGTCGTTGACGAGTTAACTAGGTTCGTAGAGAGTTTCCTGTTGAAGCATAAAACAGCGGAGGAAGTGGCGATCGCGTTCTTTAATGGGTATATTTGCAGATATGGGGCACCAGAAATCCTTATTACAGATAACGAACGGGAATTTGTAAATTGTATGATGCAATGTCTCGCGGACGTAATGGGGATTAAGAAGGTTAATATTATTCCATATAGACCAGAAGTGAATGGCTTGAGCAAATGAGCAAATAGAAAGGTTATTGAAGCTCTTAGAATGACCATGGGAGGTAATGACCCAAATTGGGACCGCTATCTCCCACAGGTACAGCATAGCATAAATGAAGCGCTGTTTGGATACCCAGCACGAGGTGCGTTTGATCTGTTGCCCATTCCAACAGATGACAAGATTGTAAAATCGCTGATTTCAACTGTGAAAGAGAGATATGTGCACCTTGCTAAGAATCTTGAGATGAAAACGCGAGACATGGTAGATAGGAGTATGCAAAGCCGGATAGAGTCAAAGTGGCTGTTGGAGACAGGGTGTATTTGAAAATAATTGTCAGGAATCAGTTGAACTATAAGTTGGGCACTAAATTTGAAGGTCCGTTCCGTGTTGTTGAAGCAAAATTGGGAAATAGATTCGTTGTTCTGGATGAAAACACAGGTGTGTCTTGATTGACGCATATACCTAAGATCGAAAAGGTGGGTTAATCGGGTTGGTAAGGGTTAGATTCTACTTTTTTTTCTCTCTCCCTTTTTCATTTTTTTTCTTTTTTTTCCTGGGGAAATTGTAAATAGGTGGAATTCATAGTGGGGTTTAACTGTGGGTGGGAACATTAGTCCGTAGAATTGTGTGAATTTTTAGTTGTCTGAGTTTTTTTTTCCTCTTTTTTTTCTCTTTGTTTATTTGTTTTGGTTTTGTTTGTGTGTGTCTCAGTGTTTATTTATTTTCGAAGGTTGGGTGACTTATAGTTATTTTTTTTTTTTTCTTTGTAGATGCTGAAGTTTCGCCTACTCATGACTTTAGGGGTCGTAGCCTGGGTTCAGTCAGTAGTGAAGTTAGGTCCAGGTGTTATTATAGAAGATCATAATGTATGGTTGTCTTCTGACTCAGTATCATTAAGTATAGAATTCGAAAATTTAGGCTCTGTAAGGTCTGAGCTTGAGATTTCCCAGAATAAAGTTCATACAATTAGGAAAATCCTGGATGACTTGCGAAACGAACGGAATCTATCTGGTCCGTTCCGAACTTGGGTATCAGAACTCAACGCTACCGCGATTAGGGTTCAGGATAAGATTCAGAAAACCTTAATGTGGCTTCCACAATTGCACGTTTCAGCCTCAAAATCGTCACTGTCTAGGAGTAAGAGAGCGGCTCCATTGGCAGTTGGAGCGGTGATGATCATAGCAGCAATTGCAGGTGTATCAATTTCTAATCTAGCAAGAGTTCAACTGATTCAAGCAGAGTTGGCTGCCCATGGGAAAAGCTTAGTGACTTTACGGGTTAGTAATAAGAAGTTGAGGGAGGGATTTGATACTATACAGAAGTCGTTAAATGGGATGCTAGTCACAGCTGATAAGATGAGGGGAGATCTAGATATTACTATAGCACAGTCTTCAGGTCAAACGACCTTGTTGAATATTGAGAAGGAGGCAGAGTCTGTGGCATCAGAAATTCAAACACAGATTCAGGCAATAGTCCCTGCTTCTAAGGGGAGTTTTCATGCAGATATTCTTCCACTGAGGTCTTTGGAATTAACTTTAATGAACGCAGCATATCGTCATGGGTCCTAAATATTTTTTTCTTGGGAAAATTTGTATAGATATTATGGGATATTAAAAGTTAAGGTTTCCGATAGGGGGTTATTTGTAGAAATTCCAATAAGTAATTTAAAGTAATTTCATAGCTTTATCCTGCGACCTTTTCCCAGTACTTTTAATGGCTCCATTGTAGTATGAGACAATGAAGAAACAATGTTCGTTTTGGGGGACCAGTTGCAATCCTCCTCTGTTAGGTATAATTCAGCATGTGTGTTGGTGCATGATAGATATTTTTGTGACAGTAGTAGTTTTACCCTTGTTAGCACAGACTGGTTAGGGTGTGAAAAGGTGTTGATTCATAACCAGACTCCAACTGACTGTGACTTTCGACCGTTTCAACATGAGTACAAAGTTGCCTCTACAAAGACTCTCAACGCAGTGTTCTGCCGGAGCCGCAAAGTATCCATCCGGTGCCAGAATTCTTCAGACACGTTCTTTCTATGGGGGTCAAGGCTGGTGGATGCAACATGTATGCTGGTCACGCCTGTGTTCCGGGTCTTGGGCAGGAACGCTTACAACTCCACCACTTGAATCTTCATGCGTCATCTGTTCGGAGATCATAAGGTGGTCTCGCTGCCGCCTTTGAGAGAGGTTGTGTCTACAATACCACCGTTACCACCGATGATAGAAAATTAACTTTTTCCCATCCACGACCGACACCTTCTTCTATCGTTAGTAATGATAGTTGGAGCAGGTGTCATTGCGTTCGCTGTGAAGTGGATTGTGCAGCTCTCGTGCAAAAGACGTGTGTCTACGGCCGCACCTGTGAGCCAGCCTGTGGCGGTCTGGTAGGTACACAAGGCCGGAAACTAGACCAGACTATATCCGTAGTACTGGGGTCAGCACTTCCTGGGGTGGCTGAGCATCTGAAACAATGGTGAGACGGCCATAGCAACCGCCTCGCCGGTGGGAAGAGATGCTGATTAGGTTAACCGGATGTCAGCATTGTTTCAAGGCAAGGATCGGGCGACTGAACATGCCAAGTTATGAATGTTTCGGTGTGCTCTTTTTCCTCGAACTCAGCAGTGTCCATTGTCTCAAAATGCCTTTGGTTACAGCACACGTGTGGAGTGAGTGGAAAGTCAGCAAAGAAACTTCTAGAAGCTTTATCTGGTTAAAAATCCGGAGATCGCAGGGTGAGGTATGTTCGTACGTCCTGTCCGGGGCCATGGTCCCAAGCAGAGGTGGGGCGATATAGGGAAATCGTAGGGCATTCGAGAACGAGCCCAGCCCTTGTATACAGGTGTCTAGAGTTAGAAACCTGTGTGTATGTGTGTGCGAAGACACCTTGATTCTGAACTGTTTATTAAAACTGCTCGAGGTAAGAAGCACATCTGATTCCTAAATTATAAACTGACTATTCCTTATGTCTTGTGATTTAGGACAGTGAAGGAGGAATTTCATCGGTATTTTCAGTTTATATATCTGCTTACTTTATTATTATATGTCTCTGTTTTATTTTGGGCTTTTAGTAACATGGGAGGAATTCCCATTTTTTTTTCTCTTGTACGTTTATGTCATAGAAACTAATGGGTCCTCAGATGTTTCAACATGTATAGAGGTCAAGGAAGTACTCAGAATATTTAACAGACTTTGACTTATAATTTGGACCCGGGTGTATCATGGAGTAGTGACTTGGATTTTTAAGTTAGGGACTCTTTTTTTTTTTTGGGAAGAGACTTGTTATTGTTTTAGCTAAGTATTACCTATCAGTCTTTTTTTTGCCAGTTCAATATGTTAAGCTTGTTTTGCTTTAGTGAAGATATTATTTTGGGTACCAAGTGTTTTGTTGAGACCTGAGAGAGAGAGAGAGAGAGAGAGAGAGAGAGAGAGAGAGAGAGGAGAAGTAGCAGGTGGAATCTGCTGACTCGTCACCCAGCCTACCAACCTTGGAGAAAAAGTAGAGCATACAGGTAAGACAATCAAGAACTTAGTTTTTTTTATTATATATATATATATATATATATACATATATATATATGTATATATATATATATATATATACAGTATATATATATATATATATATATATATATATATATATATATGTATATATATATATATATATATATATGTATATATATATATATATATATATATATAGATATATATATATATATATATATTCTTATATATATATATATATATATATATATAAATATATATATATATATATATATATATATATATATATATATTTATATATATATATATATATATATATATATATATATATATATATATTTCATGATGTTGCCTTGTAATATGTATATTCTCCTATAATTTTGACATATTTACTCTTTTCATGTGTTATGTTTAATGATAATGGTTGTTAAAGTGTCATATTTAGTTTGGCATCAGATCCTCAAAAGAACTAATGATTAAGTAACTTGATAGCATAATTTAGAATTGTTAATACAATTTTAATAGTAATGTAGTTCTGAATAATATCTTTCTGGTAAAGCGTAGTACTCCTTCCCCACCACAGCCATTGCCATGCCAATGCCTTACCCAACACCCCACAGGTAAATTAGCCCACACTAATAATGATCAGCAAAAGTCTATGGGCCTTTTAGCCCCTTTTTCCTTCCATTGTGCAAACAAATAAACAAAACACAAACAAACATATTAGAGTTTTAGATCATCCATAACACACTGAGTGACTTTTTTATTTACTACATTTTTAACAAAAGGTCCATACCCATACCCATATACCGTACATACCACACCATAGCCATACCCATACCTGCATCATATCCATACCCATATCCATACCATACCCATACCCATATCCAAATCATACCCCTACCCATAGCTAAACCCATACCCATACCCTTACACATTCCATACCCATACCCATATCCATAATGTACCCATACCCATATCCATGCCATACCAATACCCATATCTGTACCGTTCCCATTGCCAAACCTATACCCATACCCACACCAGTACCATACCCATACAAATGCCCATAACCATACCCAAACCCATACTGTATTATACCATGTGTTTATACCCTATACCAAATCCATTCCATACCCATACCTATATATATATATATATATAAATATATATATATATATATATATATATATATATATATATATATATATATATATATATATATATATATATATATATATATATATATATATATATATATATATATATATATATATATATATATATATATATATATATATATATATATATATATATACATATATATATATATATATATATATATATATATATATATATATATATATATATATATATATATATATATACATATATATATATATATATATATATATATATATATATATATATATATATATATATATATATATATATATATATATATATATATATATATATATATATATATATATATATATATATATATATATATATCTATACATTTTATTGATGCTGCCTTGTAATATGTATATTTCCATAATCTTTGACACATTTAATTTCCTTTTCATGTGTTATGTTTAATGATAATGGCAGCAAGTGTCATATTTAGTTTGGCATCAGATCTCAAAAGAACTAATGATTAAGTAACTTGATAGCATAATTTAGAATTGTTAATACAATTTTAATAGTAACGTAGTTCTGAATAATATCTTTCTTGGTAAAAGCGTAGTATGTTAACACGTGTGTGTGTCCACCAGCTTGTTTTCATTTCAATTGTCATTAGTTGAGATAAAGAAGTAGCGCTTTTTGTTTTGGGTTAGTGTTGACAGGTTTTGAAACAAATGCGATTTCCGTCCTCGTGACGGCTTCAAGACGAGTGATTTCATGTGCATGTATTTACATGCATTGTTTGACAATGGTGAACGCTACTTTGAGAGAGAAAAGATAAGTCTTGATCAATTACGTCATGCTTTGTAAGATTGAGTTCAAAACGTTTGCTGGGATGACGTGTTCTTCTTCTAGAAGCTCATCCATTGTGTCTCGCAACCAAAACCCTTTAATGACGCCACCTTCCCTGCTTCTAGAACTTTGTATCTCGCGCCTCCAAAATGCTTGAATGACATCATGTAATTGTTTCACGTGTTACTGGAATTCTGGAATCTGCATCATTCTGATATCTGAGTCCAGCTTGAATTTGTACCCTCTCTCTCGTTCTTAGAAAGAGATTACTCTTAACGAGTGTTTTGTGGTCACATTTTATCATTAACTTTTGAGATATGAGTTTAGTAAAGTTATTTAGTTCGTAACGGCGCCTGGTAAAAAGTGTGTATTGTGGTAATGCACCTGCAGCAAGTGATTTACAGAGGTTTTCACATTTTTGTGTAAGGTAACGTGAATTTTACTTATTAATACCATGGTATGATAAGGTAGGAAATTTTGAACAAGTGAAATCATTATTGATAAATCTTATGTGTATTTTTGTATGTTTTTCTATTTACAACTTTATATTTTCACATTTTTTTATGTTTGTGATGTAACATTTATTTTACATAGCATTTTAAATATTTTTGCAATTTAACATTGCATACACAATTTCAACATTGCATATTTGATTTTGATATATCTCTTGTGTTAAGATTTTCTTTTTAATCTTGTGTAATTTTGATAGTTTCAATTGCTTTGATTAATTTTAAATTCTGATAAAGCTTGTGAATTTAATTCTGTTTCATAATTGAACTAAGAATTAATTATGTTGTGTTATTTTCTGGCAATGGTAAATTTCTTCAGATTGTGAATTTTAATTAATTGTGAATTTAATTATAAACTCTTGAATTTAAAAATAAATATTTGTATTTAACATTTTTAGAAAAACAGTGTTTCATTTGTTGATCACCAGTGAATAGGATTGATTGTGTGTGCATAAGGCAAAGTGATAAACATGTTTTGTTCTTTTAGTTTTGCTAAAGTGAATTAAGACCAGGGAAACAGTTAGAGTTTTTTGATGGAGTGATGCCCTTCTACTCTAGAATATTTCTAGTTTAAATTTTGATACCTCACACATATTCTGATAGACTTAGTTTGATTTTTCAAGTAATAAATAAGTTTTTCCTAAGGGATCACTGTTACCTTTAGAGTACTCAGTCGCAACAATTAATGCTATGAGAGTTGCATCTGGGTTGAAGTGAGGTATATTTTTGAATTTTTGAGATTAGTTGTGTGCACAAATTCAGGCACTTGATACGCATTGTGACATTATATTGTTTGGTGCCCAGAGACCCGTGGAACAAAACAAAATATCACTCTGGTTTATGGTTTATACTGGTGGTGTTAGGGATATATTTTGAGGAGAGTGACCATAGATATTTTTGGTTTGTGCATTGTGAATCATTTAGTTGATTGGTTAGAGAAAAATGGCTCTGTTCAATGTTCAGAGGTTTTAAAGTTCCTTCCATCCAAGAGTTATCTAATCCAACCTGACTAAGGTACAGGATTGCTTTCTTTAGTGTGGTATGTTAGTAATGTGTCTAGTGGTATGGGATTAAGGCGGCCAAATCAAATATATTGCAATCCAAGCATTGATGGACTTAAAAGTAGATGAAGAGTTAGGAGAGGCACACAGGAATTATTGAATGCAGCTGAGGCAGAATTTACAGATAAACATGAATAAAAGAAAGAGAAAAGTGATGCAGAAGCAGAGATTAGATTTATAGAAGAAAATTTGATTAAGCTGAAGATACAGGCAGAAAGAGAAAGAGAAGATAGAGAGAAAAGAGAAAGAAAGGAAATAAGAGGTAATAAAGAAAAAGCAGAAGAAGAAAGAGAAAGAGCAAGACATGAAAGGGAGATGGAGTTAATAAAAGTTCAATCCACATTACCTGTAACACCGTCTAACCCTACTCAAGGTAATTCAGACCCTGTATTTGGTGTAGTAAGAGTGCAGAAATTAATTCCAAAATTTACAGAAGAAGTCTAGATGAGTTTTTTGATCACTTTGAAAGTTTATTTCAGGTATGGATGGCCAGAGGATAAATGGTCGGTCTTGTTACAGAGTGTTCTCATTGGTAAAGGAAGAAGTGCCTATTTAGCCTTATTTAATGACTGTAGTGTAAAGAGTACAAGGTACTCAAACACAATGTGCCATAAGTTTCTTCTAATGATGACCTATGAATATTATAATGAAAGATTCAGATCTTTGAGAAAAGAATAGACAAGATAACTTCTTTCTGGATTATGCCTACAAATTAAGAAGATGTTTTAAATGATGGTTGGAGGTTACAAAGTTAAATCTATGGGACGAACTTGGAAGAGTTAGTAGTCCTAGAAATTAAATATCTTAGAGGAATTCCTGGAACATAAGAGCCTATTTAAGAGAGAGAGAGAGGTCAAGAAACTGGACAAAGACTTTAATATAATTTCTAGCAAAAGAAATTATAATGTCAAGTACCAGAACCAAATAACGTACAGGTTTCCAGGGTCCTATCCAAATTTCAGGAACATTACAACTGGAATCTCTTCTAGTGGCTATGCCAATAAAAGCCAGGTAAATATCCTCAGCAATTAAATGTTAATCCTCATCATCCAGTCTGTTCAAGATAGATACAGAAGACTAATGTTGTCTGCTGGGCAAGTGTGGAAGAGTAGGATAATTACAGTTAAGATTGTTATCAGATTATCAAATACAGACCAAAACCAGTTGGTCAAGTGGTTAAAGGTAACTATGTGAAGCAAAACTACGAAGAGCAGTGTGGAAAGACTGGAGACTAAACAAGCAGAGTAAGTCTAGCAACCAGTGAAAATGTAACTTCAAGCAGTGAGGGCTGAGCAGCCGCAGGCTTTTAAGCCATATATCTATGAAGATACGCTGACAACTCAAGGAGGAAGGTGCAGGTACCAGTCAAAGTATTACGTGGATACGGGAGTAACCATAGTGTGGTAGTTCGTGGTGCTCACCTTATTGCTGGAGTAAGAATCTCACCGAGATTCAGTTATTTTAAGTGTATAGAGGAGAAGAGGTAACTCCTATATGCTGTAAGGCATCGTCCTGTAAATTGGTGACAGGAAATGTTGATTTCAAGGTAAAGACTCATGAAGTGTTGAAGGTGCATATGTTTCCTGCAATGAAGTTGGTGGTGTAACATTTCTTCCTTGTCCTATAGTGACAGACAGACCATTAAGGGTTAGTCCTACTGTAGATTTAGAGAAGTAAAACCCCCACCTGTTTCCAAGTTGTGTAACTACCAGGAGTATGAAGAGAACTATGTCTGCAAGTGAAAATACTGAGGATTTACCTGCACCAGAAGAACCAAGGGAAGGATCTTTAAGCTACAAGAATTGTTCCAGGAAAGTGAAGTTTCCCTGTAGTGTTAGTAATGGAAGAGATTTCCCAAGTTAAAGAAGAGGATCCTGCTGTTATTGAAGAAACTCCGAGAAATGGGCAATTCTCTGAAGGTAGTAGTGAACCAGAAGCAGAGTTAGCAGATATGGAGAGTTCAGCCCCTTGAAGTTGGTCAAGGGACAAGAGAGTAGTTTAATGAAACTGCAGAAGAGGGCTACAAATGTTGGCTGATTTGTTCAGAGTTGTTGATCAAGAAGAGATGCAACAAACCTCGCCTGTTATTGTTCAGCTGGAAGGATTAATAATGAGGAAGCATCGACCTGCAGATATACTCTCAGAAATGCTGAATGGGCGAATATCATCAAATTTTTGATTCATATCCATTGAGGAAAGCGTTGTAGCAGAAGCAATGAGTCTGGACATAAGGGAATCAGGAAGACTGTTGAGAAGATTATGAAGTATTTTTTCTGGCCTGGACTTCACAAGGATGTTAGCAGGTTTTGCAGAGAGTGTCACACATGCCAGATAGCTGGAAAAGCACCCCTACAACCCATAGAAGTTAGAGGAGAACCCTTTAGGCAAGGTAATTATAGATGGGTTGGGAACAGCCCAGAAAACAAAGAAAGGAAATGAATATCTATTAACATTAATGTGCCCAGGTGACTAGGTATCCTGAGGCGATTCCTGTAAGTAGCTTGATAAGTGCAAAGTTAATTGCTGAGAAGTTGGTGTTTTTCACGTTTGGAACAGAAATTGTAAAAGTGATAGAGACCGAACTTACTTCAAAATTATTCCAGAATGTGATGAACTTATTAGGAGTAAAACAACAGTTATCAACTGCTTATCATCCAGAGACTCAAGGAGCCTTGGAAAGGTTCCACCAAACATTGAAAAGTATGTTAACTAAGTATTGTAATGAATCAGGAAGAGAATGGGATGCTGGTTTACCTTTAATGTTATTTGAAGTTAGGAATGCTTTATCAAGAAAGTATGGGATGTTCACCAAATGAAATGATTTTTTGTCGAGACAGTAGAGGTCCATTGAAGATTCTTGTAGAGAATTGGGAAGAAAATCAAGAGGAAATCCAAGGAGAATATGTAAAGAGGAAAAGGTCAAGAGAAATTAGAAAATTCCTCTTTAGAAAATTTGCACAAGCCAAGAGGAGAAAATGAAAAGAAAATATGATGCTAAGACTAAGCTACAAATTTTATTATTGACAGCAAGTTCTAGTGTTCTTACTACAGTGAAAAGATTTCCCTTACTTCAATAAGTTTCAAGGTCTCATAGGATACATAGAGAAATTATGATCGAACTTCTATGTGATTAAAACACCAGGAAGCATGAAAACGACAAAGGAAGATATGTGAATCTTTGAAACCTTACTTCCTCAGAGACTAAAACTGAAACAGTGTCATTAACACAGACAATCCCATCTACAGAGGACGATGATGCATGGAGGAATTGGGAGCTGAAAGGTGATGAACAATTCTTCAATATTAGAATTTGAATATAAACTAAAAACATCTGAGTGTTGAGCAAAGTAGTGAATTATGAAGTGATTCAAGTTTCTGAAATTTTGCGTAGATGTACCTAGGCGTACCAATCTGAGAAAGCATGAGATAAAGATCAGAGAAGATGGAAAACCTTAAACTGAGAGCTACCGTTTATCACCTTTTCTATATCGAGATGTTTTGAAGAAAGGAGTTGAATATTTATTGGCATGGATTAGCAGAACCCAGTTCAAGCCACATGGTTCTCCTTTGTGTGTTAGTGAAGAAACTAGATGGCTCATTTAGGATGTGTACTAATTTATAGGAAACTGAATTCCATCAGTGTGGCTGACAATTATCCTTGGCTTTATTGATCAACATTGATAATATTGGGCAAGCCAAATTTGTTTCAAGATAGACTTGTTGGAAAGGATATTTATCAATTCTCAGATGAGACTACGTGTTGCTGTCAGCTTTCATTAATCCTTTTGACTGTATCAATACACTGTTTTGCCGTTTGGTCTGATGAATAATCATAAATATTCCAAAGGAGCATGGATCAACTACTAGGATCAATAGAAGGAGTG
>NC_089785.1:141244-146244 GCF_040412425.1 Macrobrachium rosenbergii
TTAGTCATAATTTTTCATCAATTCCAGTTTTCAATTTTCTTGGAGTGTTTGGTTTTTAAATTACTTACATTGATAATGATAGCTGAGAAACAGATCTCTGGCGCTCATTGTACATATTATAAGTGGAATGAGATTATTATTATTATTATTATTGTGGAATCTGTGAAAAAAGCTACACCCTTGAAAGCAATCATATGGTGTTGCAATGCCCATTTATAATAAATAATAACACACAAAAGAATCCAATAGGAGTAAAAACATGCATAGCAAGCATCTCAGCTCATGACTAAAATGAAAATGAATAATATAGATAAGATATTATGTAATAACAAAAAGCCCTGCACAACCAATTGAAGTCTTCTTTACATCGTCAGATACTTCATAAACTTCCCTCTTGGACGATTGTCCCCACATTTACTGTTTCTGTTCTTGAGGGGAAAACAAAAGCGGCATCGCTTCCTACAAGAGTTTTTATTATTAGACTCCCACTGCAGTTATGCTGAGCAACACTTCCATGGACCTCGTGTCTCCCACAGGAGTTATTTAAATTGTAGCAAATTTAATTAGAGTCTACAATATATTTGGCAGGAACTTTGTCATCACAATAACATTGACCCTTATATTCTAAACATAATTATTATGATATGATAGCTTGAATGCAGATAAACAAAATTGCTTAAGGATCTGCTAGTGTCTTCTTTATTTACATAGTGCTGCATTTTGTTTAGAAGAGAACAACTGGCGCTTTCAGTGGTGGGAATATTTTGGGTTTCCACGAAAGTACTTTTGGATTCTTATTTTTGGGAGATTTTCCTTTTCTTGTTTCCACTCCTCTTTACTTTAGTGTTTTTACATTCACTTCTCTTCTTTTATTCGGTTTTTCTCTTCACTGTTTAAAACATTGTCTTATGTATTTAATTCTTTTTCTTAAACATCTGTCAGGATTTAGATATGTGAAAATGAATAATAAGATTTACTATTGTTCAGAATATTCTTAATTACCATGAAGTGGAGAGTACTAATATCAGATATTTACAACATACACTTTTACATCTGACACTTATTTTCTTTTTAGCCCACTTTCTTCGCCTGTTTGTTTTCTGTATTTTGTTTCACGTTAACTTTTATTAATCAGTTCTTTTCACTTAAAGTTTCTGTACCTTTGCTCTTTCTTCTATCCTAGCTTTTTTTCAATTTTTCTCTCTCCTCTCTCTGCCTAAGTCTTTTCATAAATTTTATCATCTGTTTTATCTCATCAAAACAGTTTCCACGCTTTCCCTTACTCAAGATGAAAGCTTTCACGTTTTCTGGAACGGAACACTTGATACAAGCTTCTTTCAAGTTGTTCTGGAAATTCTTTGCATTTCTTTATTTCCTCACACTGACCCAAGCCACCGGACCAATATAAGTTTTAGAAAATTAATTTCACGAGTCTTCCTGCGTATGCCATTAAAGAGCCATACAGGTGACAGACCCTTCTGTGAGATAGTTATACATTAAAGCAATTATAGTATAAGAAAGGAATTATCTGTAAGTGACGATTCATTTAATGTTGAGATGGTAATGTAAGCAAACATTACAACGGTTATCATGCAATTACTCAGGAAGCATTACCCCCGTACGCTTTCCATTGGTTATTGTTCATCTGATTGATCTTGAAATAATATTTTTCATATTGTATAAATTAGTGTTGTTTCGTTAGTGCAAAGATTTCTCCTAACAGGATGTAGTTGTTTAAGGATATTTGAATAGAAAAGCAGTCTGTATTATTATGGTGCGGAAATATTTTATCTTAATATTTTTTCAGCCGAATTTTTGTATTACATGTTAATAAACAAGAAAATAGGCAAGTGCCCCAGATCAGTTCTTCTTTTTTTAAAACCACTAAAGTAGCTTTTCCCGAAGGAATACTTAAACATTTATCTCTCACTACTGAAAAACTAGGCAATAAATTTGGTATAAGTTGAGGAAAGAGACCTGAATTCTGAAAGCTGAAAAATGGGGAGCCCATCCGAACTCTATGTTGTGGAATTATCATAAAACTGTGAAGAAGGAAAGACATTTAAATAGGTTACCATAAGACTATTTTTAAAATATCCATAATAATACCATCATGGATGGCCAGGAATGGTTGGGGTGTACTGAATAACATCTGCCAAAAAAATGGAACCGAAGCTCAGAGTTTGACATTTCAAGCTTACTCTTGAATACGATTCCTGTAAAAAGAGGGTCATTTATCTAACTTTGTAACGTTGCTGTCAACCAGAGAGCTTTGTTTTATACACATAAGCTAATATGCATCATTCTATACATATGGGGTGTTATTGTTCTTCATTGCACTTATTTGTAGAATACTGGTTGTCTTAGCTATGCTAGATATCAAATATTCCAAATATATAATAAACAGACTCTTCAGAAGCTAACATTTTGAAATATTTTACAATAAAATAGTTCAACGATTAAATTTGTTTTTTGAAAAAAAAAAATTATATGTGGAAAAGAAGAAAAAGTCTTCTCCGTGCGTCCCTTAGGATTATTTCCAAGATTAATACGAAACCCGTCGAATTTGTTAATTTTTCTACGGTATTAGTTTCAAGAGAAATGCTGAACAATATTTCAGCTTTAACGATTAGCCTATGTATCGAGACTGCAATGACGGTCATCAAAATCAATTTATTATTATGAAACAAAATTAAAAGTGAACCGTTTCATTACAGACTCAGGGTGTTTTTATTTACTGCGTCAATAAATTCGATAACTTATCACAACTGCAACATGTTTAAGAATTGCATGTAAATGACTATCAGATTTTGTTTCCTCTTGAAAAGCATATAGTACCACCAATAAAGAAAATGGCGTTTAATTGCTGCAATAAACGAAAAGTATTCATTACCAATGATTACTAAATCATCAGTTGCTGCAATATATTAATTACTCTCTACTTGTATTTCTGTTTGAATGCTTCGCAATTACCTGGTATCAATTTCCAGTTCCTGAACCTCTTGAAGCTTTCAAAAGCCTCTCACTGGTTCTGAAATTATTATGGTGAATAAAGCGCAATTGGCCGTTCTGTAACAACTTCAATATCCACCATTGAAAATAAATTACAATTCTTTGACAGGGCATTGATTCCAAACGGTAATTTCCGAATCTTTTTATAAACCGAACCGACGGATTTTGAATAGATTATGTGCCCAGTTGTTCATTGGTTATCAAATGGCTCGCTCTGAAATCATAAAGCAAACAAATATTTTCTGAATATTCCACTTGCTTTAAAAAGTTAGTCATACTGGACGTTTGTTATGACATTGGATATTTTAGGTGACGCTCTTTTACATTTTGAGTGAACTGACCCATTAAGCAGTTCTAGTTCTTCTCTTGTCCTCTCCAGAAGTTATCAGCTCTCTCTCTCTCTCTCTCTCTCTCTCTCTCTCTCACTGATTAATTCATGTCTAAATCCTCTAACAATTTCAGTAATTGAGATTTGTGAATTTTGGATACATCCGCGTAGCTACTTCTTGGTCGATATTCTATGTAAAATCATTGAAAAATTGGAGATACTCCTTGTGCATTGAAGTCGATTGCATCCTAAATAATTATACGCAGATCTGTTATCTCGTAAAAACAATAATTAGGCCGTCAACATTTTGTTTGTTTTAGTTTTCTTTGTTTCGTGCCTTTTACATCACCTATGTTATTGACTATGTGTGCTTCATGTCGAGAAGTTTCTCAGACTTACCTAAGAAACTAAGAAGTTTTGGCAGCGAATGAAACTGAACAATAATTCTTGGTAAGTGAAGTACGACGTCATTCCAGATTAATGAAAAGTGGGAAAATGTTATCAGGAGTCTCTGTTATACCTGACCTAACGGTAAATGAGAATTTTCCAACCATCATGTTGCTTTCACTTAATTGTTTTATCTTCTGATTTAAAGATTAACGAAAAAATAGAAACTGCACTTAACAAGCTATACTATATTCGTTGGTTTTGATTTAAACAGTTTTAGAAGGCTCCTTGAACTTGCAGTGATTGATACCAACTTTGTTTTTAACAAAAAGTTGTAAAAAAACAGGTTGATGGTATTGCAATGGGATCACCACTGTCTCCTACATTCGCCAATACATTTATTTGCCACCTTGAAGAATTGTTTCTTAGACAATGCCCAAAGTTATTTCGGCCCATTTTTTTTTATAGACGATGCGTAGATGACGTTTTCGTTGTTTAAAGAAAAATCCCATGCCAATATATTTTTAGAGTTTGACAATATTGAGAATATTAGGTTTACGGTGGAAATAGATTCAAATAATCATTTACCTTTCTTAGACATGAATATTTCACGTTGTAAAGGGAGATACACTGGTTTGGGTCTTAACTTGTTTAGTGACTGCTCTTTGATATTTAAGCTGAATTCAGTAAAGACACTTTTATTCAGAGCCTATTCCCTGTGTTCAGACTGGATCATTTTCATAGCGATACATTATATCTTGAAGTATCTTTTTAGGAATATCTGTTATTCTTCTGACCTCTTTGACAGAATTGTTAAAATGTTTTTAAGCACTATTTATCAGCCCGGTTTATTATGTCCTCAAGTTCCAAAGAAATTAATGTCTTTTTCATTGTCATATGTAAAAAAAATGCAGCCTTTAGATGTGAACTGGCAAAAGCCCTAAGCACCTTGTACCCATATGTTAATTTCAAGTTTCTGTTCAAATACACTTTAACAGCAGGAAGACTTTTTAAATTAAAAGACACCCTTCCGGAGTTGATGTGTTCTTTCGTCGTTTTTTAACACACTTGTCCAAAATGTAATTTTGGAAATGACTTCGGATTTTCCCAAGCTTTACTGAAAGTCCACATCGATATCTCACTGGCTGCATTTTAAAACCAAGAGCATTTTCGGCCGTAAAGAACCATTCATACTCATTTAAAATCGACATCATGTACAATTATAAATACTCTGTCAAATTACCGATCGACTTTCGCTCATTTTAGAATCTCT
>NC_089785.1:151244-158744 GCF_040412425.1 Macrobrachium rosenbergii
TGGGCACTTTACTGAACAATTTATAGGGTTAGATACAGACGACTAGTTGCACCTGACTGATAGAAAGATAATTTGAAATATAACAATAATATTAACATTCCAAATGGTCTAGTAATAATAAAACTGATAATAATTTAAGTGCTCACTTTCATTTTGATCAAGTATTATCCTTATTTAGAAAAGAAGTTGGTAATATGCAATGCCATAATTTTGAAGTAATCTCATTTTGGTAACAATCATGATATTGCCCTTAATATGGCAAAGGAAAAAAGGGAATTATCTGAAACAAAATGGAAATTATTATACAAATCGTAACTTGGTCCATCCCCCATAACCATCAATTACATTCTGAAGCTTTTTGGGCACAGAAGCAACATGGTTATAAACAATATCAGGCCTTCTTCGCACAACTTCCCACTCTGTTTCAGCATGTCGCATAAGCTGCAATGATGTCCGCTCTTCTTGTGGCTCCCAAGCATTCACAGTGCATGCCCACATGTTTACCATTGGGTCGAGGTCGCAAGCCTTTACTGGGCCACGGCAGAATGTTTTACAATAGTGGCTTGGTGAACAGTACAGTTGTTATGCATATATACAGTACAATGCGCTCTGATACGGAAGGGCATATGAACGTACTGTTGGAAGCATCACCTCCTCCAGTATTTTTTTCTAAATATTTCTCGTTGTTGAACCTGCCGCCTATCACAGTTAGCTCTCCCATAGGCTACCGCAGAGGTGAATCCATTCCCAAGAGTTATAAGTAAAATGAACGCTCCTCGACTCCGTGTAGATATTCTGCTCATCGTATCTGGTGTGCAAGCAGAACGTTTGATTAAGTGATGGTTACCAAAGTGAGATTACTACAAAATGATAGCATTGCATATTACCAACTTGCTTTTCTAGGTAAGCAAAATATTTTATCCGCCTGAAAGTTATATATATATATATATATATATATATATATATATATATATATATATATATATATATATATATATATATATATATATATATATATATGTGTGTGTGTGTGTGTGTGTGTGTGTGTGTGTGTGTGTGAGCGTATATATATATATATATATATATATATATATATATATATATATATATATATATATATATATATATATATATATATATATATATATATATATATATATATATATATATTATGTATACGTGTGTGTACACTGGAATATCTAGATGTCTTTTTTTATGTAATTTTAATCTAGATAATTATTTTCTTTTTTTCTTGTTCCTAAGTTTAGTCTGCATTTGGCTTCTTTGTCCACAAGAAAAACATTTTACAACACGCATCCGTTGTTCTGAGGAGATTACAAAGGCCTTGTTAACCTCATGTTTCGGGACTCTTTGCAAAGAGAGAAATAAGTAAATAAAGATTTATATAAGAGCAACTGGAAGAAAGAAAGAACATATCTTGTGATATCTCATGAGGGATGAAGATGGCCTAGTCGTGGTCCTCCCATTTATAGTATTCCTTTTGACAAAGCAATGAATCTGACGTCTGATGTTCTCTCTCTCTCTCTCTCTCTCTCTCTCTCTCTCTCTCTCTCTCTCTCTCTCTCTCTCTACTCTCTCAGCTGCAGTTTGTCTAAGAGCTACTCCAGAAGGCCTAGTGTTTTTCGTAAACAACTTTTAAACCGACTTATGGATTTCCATGCCACTAAAGCACTGAGTGTTTCAAACTTCGTCCTAATTTTTAGAAGTACTGTGCATTGCCATATGTGTTTCATTAACTTTTTTACTTAAGAAAATGAGGTTAAAGCTGCGCTTAGCCACCCAACCATCCGCAAAAGTGGTGACGTGTATCAGTGACGTCGGTATAGCGTATCCTCCACTATACCTTTTCAAATGGTTGTTTGACTTATGGTTAAATGTCATTTTACCTATCCTGGGCAATAAGAAATTTTTTAAAGCAAATTAATATATTGTATGATGATATAAATTTTTAAAATAATTAGGTAAGGGGGATGGCTCTGCGTCACAGATACGTCATAAAGCACCACTTGTTCGAAACAGTCTGAGGAAAGGCAAAAAGTTGGTCTTTTTTCTAAGAGTAAACGGCTTAATTAAGCACATCTGTCAATTCAGTGTACTACCATAAATTAGGACAATGTTAGAAACACTCAGTGCTTTAGTAGCATGGAAATCCATACGTCGGTTTAAAAGTTGTTTACGTTTGAAATGTCCTCCACATTTATTTCATTTGCAAGAGCGATACTCATTAGGAGCGGCCTCGGAAAGCCAATATCCGATAATCCATTTCCATTATGGTTATTACGTAAAGTAAACCGATCTACAATTGATATTGCAGGGCAGTGTTGCAGCGATGATGGAATATAAATTAATTAAATGAGTTACATTAGCTCTTTAAGATTCGATCAAGATTGTGAAAAACTTATTTTTTGTATCTGCGCGAGATAACATTTGTTAATGTGACCTCTAAATAATACAATGTTTTCATTTGCTAGAGGAATGATTAGCAAATTAAGGTTAATAATATTCCAAATCTGTCTCTCTCTTCCTTGTATACACTCAGACACACACGCACATACACATACACACACACCCAGCACACACACACACACACACACACACACACATATATATATATATATATATATATATATATATATATATATATATATATATATATATATATATATATATATATATATATATATATATTATATAATTTTTGAGCAATATCTGCGGTGTTACAAAACTGTTTATGAGAAGAAAGAGACCTGTACATTTTTTTTCACGTTTCTTTTATTAGCATCAAGGTTGAAGTCAAATGTAGTTCTGAATTCTGAATCTTACCAAACTCTGAATAATCTTACAATGTTAAATCGAGGAAATCTTGAAGAGAAAGCGTGTCCAGAGATCGATCAATTGTTGGTGCTTTGGATTTGCTGTTGTTCAGCTTTGTATCCATAAATCTTAAGCTGATGGGCGCCTGATCTGTTACATCTGGCAATGGCTTATTTCCGAACGAGCCGAAAGTGGATAATCCTAACAAGAGTTGCATATTCTACATACTGTGAGTCTTCTCTTGAATGGTATACAACATTTGATTAGTGGAGACTGAACAACAAAGGTCCCTATAAAAAAAACCATTGACAAGGTAGACCTCAGGGATTCCAGGTGCAAAAATTTGTCAAAAAGCTTCTTCTTCTTCTTCTTCTTCTTCTTCTTCTTCTTCTTCTTCTTCTTCTTCTTCTTCTTCTTCTTCAGGACAAAGAATCAATCAATTTCAATTCTAATCTCGTAAATTTTCGTTATGTTGCTTCGTTCAGGTTAGCTTCTCCAAAGCTGTAAGGTTTCAGTTAGCTAGCGAGCAGCATGACCAATAAGCAAGAGACATAGAAAGGCAAGTTCAAGTTTCGATAATGAAAATTTACTTTGTGACATCGTTGTCGATGTGAAGCTTGGAATTTCCCCAATGCAATCCGGTTATTTATGTATTCAGCGTTTGAAAAGTTAAGAAAAAGTCTGTGTTAATGCCTGGGTTAATAATAGACGGGTTTTGAAGATGATAAAATCTCTAATAACGTTTCTTGTACATTTCCATCAAGGTGAGGGAAGAATTCATTTACTTGTCTGTGTTTGGTTCTTTCTAACACAAATTCAGAAAACAATTCTTTAGTCCTTTTGTTACATTTCATATCAATCCTATTTCACTCATTTTACACCGAATCTATTTACAGGACTGACAGACAGAGTTTATATCTTTTCCTTGCGTCCTTGTAATTTAAGTAAGCTACTTGCAGCCTGAAAGTAATCTGTATCCTCCGTCTTAGCTAATACCTAAATAAATCAATATATAAAAGAAAAGAAGTGTGCGTAAAGGTGCGAGTGTTTTTTTGTTACTGAATCTTTATGTGATACGCACCGTGACCACCGTTTGCTTCAAACTTTCTGCACAATCTCTCCTACTGTTACTTCCCGGTGCTATTGTGGGGTGTCTCCCAGTTCCATTTTTAGAGCCTTACACTTTATCAGCTTTATTTCCTGAGTCTCTTAACCTTACTGTGAAACGATCCCATCTCCCTATTTTTACTGTCTTGGGCACCGAATTTGAAAACTGGTGCGTCTTCTTTGTGAGTAAGAGTTTACATGCCTACTGTATGCAAGAATTCTGAACATTGTAAGTTTATTCCATCTGTGTCTGGAAACCGATAAAGATTTTGTGCAAAAATATCAACATATTTCAACCAGTAGGACCGTCTGGCTAATCTTCAGGTGTAAGAAAAATTTCAGTTAGTTTTTATATTGCTTTTTACTTCACTCTTACAGAACTTAGATTCGAACCAAGTCGGAATCCTAGCCACAGTCAGTCATGAAAACAAAGGCCGTTTTTGAACTTTAATGAGATTTTCTGTGCCGGTGTCCAGACGTTCATTAAGAAACATGGGTCAAAAGAATAACTGTTACAAAAGAAAAGGTTAGAATTGCTTATTAAATGGAAACATTCCGAAAGTCAGTTTGATGTCTCTCAGATTAAAACTTTATATATATAACTGTATCTCACCTCTTACGCCGTTTGGACAAGCACAAAATTTTACACGTTTTTCATCTCCGTGATCTGCCTTATTTCCTGAGTGAAAACGAGAACCACGAGCTCAGCTCATAACATGGAAGGAAATGAAGATATCAAGTTCCAAGTCTCATATTGCGTGACTTTGGACAGACGGAAATATTTAGTGAGTAAGAAATGTAGGAGATTCTGTCGCTAAATCGATTCATTCCTTACGAGACAGGCAGGTTATGTTATTAATGCATATCAAACCCTAACATAATATAAAATATCTATTTCTTTTTAGTTCAGTGTTATTAGGTAAACAAAAAATAGTCACAGACTCCTAGAACCTAAAGTTTTTAGACATTTTTCCCTTGAATTTTAGGCAGAGCAACAGACATAAGTACCAAACAAATACGTTTTATCAGAAACGAAATTGATCTTAGATTTTGGGTTTATAGAGGAATTCTTACATCACTTTCATATTCATCTACAAAAGTCAATGATATTATTTCATGATGACTTATTTTCTCGTTACTGTTACGCTAAAACCATAACAAAAAACTCACTTATTTAGCTTTGGAAAAGTACAAGAACCAGCATCATGCAAAAAGTACATTTATATAATAAGAAAAAATTGATTAACGGCAAGCTTATAAACGGTAATAAAGGACTATGTTTTGCCTCAGCGAGTTATGCGAAGCCCCTATAACGAGGCGGCGAATGAGAGGCAAGGTCAAGTATATTTTGTTTTATTGACGCAAAATCTCTGACAGGTGAAGAGGTCTTGCAAGCGTAAAAGTATCATTTGATATTAGGGAAAAACAGAGGGATTTCTATATAGGCTACAGCCAGATGTGGTTTCTCACACCTGCAAAATAGTTAACAATTCTATATAAAATTGGAAAGAGAGTTCAATACATATTGTTGGAAAGCTTGCAATATCTGACAGGCGTTCGTAATTACACTTCTAACAATGTCGTAAAGTAGCTTCTGAAAAAAATGTAAGAGATCGTTTGAACCAGGAGCGCTCGATCTGTGTTGCTTGAGAGTACTCAGTGCGTCACGCAGAGTTTTGCTTTTGTTTGTTTTTGAAGCGAAGATGCACTGAGGGTCCTTGCGACCGATCGGGACCTCACACGCCCCCCCCCACAACCCCAAACAAAAAATCTCAGAGTAAAAATCACTTAAAACTAAAAGTACCGTGATCTAAAAATGAAATGACGACTTTGTATTCATGGATCATATAAGCTTATCTCTGGGAAGCACAAACTTCCTGCTTTCCCATGACTAGTGAGGGAAATTCAGAAAAAAAAACAATACTAAAAAACTTACGCATTTCCTAAAATTAAATTTTCCCTTATGAAGTCCCGGTAATTGAAACTATTAATTATACGTTATAGTGTTGGAGCATACTGTTTACTTCCCAGAGTTGAAGAGACATTTTAAAGATCGGAATTTCTGAGATTTTAATTACTAAGAAATGGACATGGTAGATTGCACTTGATAATTCTGTATTCAACTCATTTAACGCCTTTTTCCATTAGACTTAAAAACAGCAGAGAAGTATTTTCTTTTCAGGAAATGAAGTAATCAAATAGAGCCGTAGAACAAGAGGAGAAGAATTCATGGTCTCACATCTAAAGGCCAAGCTGACAGCAGTTTGAGCAGAGTGAGATTTACCATTAGCACTTGCATATGCAAGGTATCCGTTCATTACCTTGGGGTGAACTGTATAACGTTTTTCATTCCAAAAGAGAAAATCCTCGGGCTAATGCTGCATGAATGCATATACCGCTTTGACATCGTGATATTTATTCTTATGTTAGGAGTAGTATCTGTGAGGTTAAGAGAGTTTCGTATCTCAGTCTCATACTTTGTTAGTCAGGACATTTCTTCCATGACGTCAGGTCAAATGAGGAAGTGGAAAGGACAGTAAGTCCATGCAAAAAGTAATCCTCATTCGAATGATGTAGGACAAATTGATCAGACTAAATAATGAAGATGGCAAAAGGCTTCTTGCTGAGCATGTAAACGTAAATACTAGCAATAGTGAGAAGTTTTATCGTGATCAGTTTCTGTTAAATCCAAAAGGTACATAATGTCATGAAGGCTATGTGTCACTACGAAAAAAACATGGTATTAAAAACCTATTGTATTATTAAAAAATGTATACTAAGGAAATTAAATAATCACCCTAATTACAGTGATTATTATTGTTTTTATGTTTATTATTATATCACTCTTAGTAATAGAAGTAGTTGCAATGTTGTTGTTGTTTTCATTACTATATCCAGTTCCGTTAAACTGAGAGAGAAATAATTTCCAAATTGTTCCTTAAAAGGGGAAAATTTTATTTAAAAAAAAGTTGTATAGGAGTTGCTTTATGAATAAACATACAATAATTGTAGAGAATATGTAAATATAACCGTACCTTAAACATTTACCTTAGTAAAAGTGCCTTATTTCATTTAAAGTACCCCCCCCCTGCCCAAGTCCCATCTTCGAGCATTAACAATATTGTTTTGTCTTTTAACAGCGGCAAATTATAATTTGCACACAATCACTAGCTGGAGCTCATGAATATACAATTACTCTCTCTCTCTCTCTCTCTCTCTCTCTCTCTCTCTCTCTCTCTCTCTCTCTCTCTCTCTCTCTCATAAGCCATTTTCTTATCTTTCGCTGATTAAAGGCTTTCATATTTATTTATCGATGTCAAGAACGAAAGTTACCTTCCAGAAGAAGCAAACTCAAGTGTTCCTAATTGACCTCCTCAGAGGAGACTTATCCACTCGCGATCGGTGGCCTTCAAGAAGTGAAAATAAACATCTACGAAATCGAGATCAGGAACATACTTTGACATCCTATGCAAATGATACGGAAATTAAATAAAATTATTCAACCAAATAACAAATGTAAATGGACAAACGACGTTATCATATTTTCTCTTCGTGAGT
>NC_089785.1:163744-175669 GCF_040412425.1 Macrobrachium rosenbergii
AAATTAGTTAGTCAGTAAAGGAAACTGGTAGCAGTAAGATCTCTCTCTCTCTCTCTCTCTCAAACCATCCTTAAATAGAAGGTTGTGAGATTTTGGTCACTCTCCCACGATACATAAAAATATTTGTGTTACACAGACATTGTGTAAAAAGTGCAATTTTTTGATGAGAAAGTGTGTAATATGTAAAAAAGGAGTAAGGTAATGTGCTATTTACTTGTTTTGTACCATGTTAAAAACTGGAGTGGTTTGGTAAAGGGTTAATTTGTGATTTTGGTAAGAGGTGAATATGATCTTTTAAAAAGTGGATGTAATCTTTTTGAGAGATAGATATAATCTTTAAACATATTTTGTCTTAGTGAAATTGCTGTTGATGTATTTTCTTCTGCATATTAATTTTTAATATGTCTGTTTTCATATTATTCATATATGCTCATATGTTTATAATTTCACAGTGATACCCAAAATTATATGCTGATACTTTAACATTGAATACTTGTGCTGATTTGCATTTCTTGAGATTTCTTTTTCAAATCTGGAATAAATGTTAATAGTTTAAATTTTGCTCAGTTAACTTAATTTCTTGATAAATTAAAATTTTGTGAATTAAACTTGTTTAAGAATTAATTAAATCATATATTGTTATCAAGTAATATTAAATCTTTTTGAGACTGTGAACTCTAATTATCACTTTTGAACTTGGAAATAAATTTGTTTGTTTAAAGTTTTAAAAGCATAGTGTTTCATTTTGACCACCAGTGATTAAAGATATTTGTGTGTGTACAAGGTAAGTGATATATCTGTGATGTTTTCCTTTGATTTTATTAAAGTGAATTAGAACCAGGGAAATATTTATAATGTTTGATGAAGTGACGCCCTTTTTCCTAGTTTATTTGTTTATTAACAGTTGTTACCTCACCCATAATGACAAACTTAGGTTGATTTTCAAGTGTTAAGCAAGTTTTAAGGGATCACTGTTACCTTTAGAGTGTTCAGTCGTAACATTATTGTTATGAGGTTTCAGATATCTGGCTGAAGTAAGGTGAATTTTTGGTTTAAATATATGTGTAATAACCAGGTACTTGATCACTTCATAACAATATACAATATATATATATATATATATATATATATATATATATATATATATATATATATATATATATATATATATATATATATATATATATATATATATATATATATATATATATATACATTTGTGTGTGTTCGTGTTTGTGAGTTATTTTGTAGTAACCATATAATTAATTTACCGCAACAATAACGAATATGATGTTCAAAATCAGTAGAAAACCGATTGTTACAACAGCAAATTCATTTTCAACAGAGGGAAAAGGCATAACTACATCCATTCGGATATTGTGCACTAAATTTGAGAGACCACTTATGTTCAGGCTGCGGAAGACAAGAAACTTTACCAATAAGGTTGTCCAACCTGTAGTCGTCTGATGATGCTAAATAATTCTTTTCGTTTTAGTAAACTGGTGTAGAAAACAAAAGAATTGGAAGATTTCATATAAGTTCAGAAATGATACGATATAAAGGGTAAGAGTTTATTTTTTGTAAAGGTTTCACCAAATATGGAAGATTTATTGGCTTCTGCCCTGTCTTTCGCGACCTTTCGCGCTTCCTGGATATTCTTATCTATACAGTACAGCGTTTGGTACGTCTTCCTTCCCTTTCTGTTAAAAATTATGAACTTTACACTTTTCCTCCCAACCACTTTCTACCTGACGGAACCCTTCCTGTTACCTCATATTTACTCTAGACTTTCCTCTCACTGAAAGCTCTTACAAAAGCTTAGAGTAATTTCTGTGGTCTATCATCATTGCGGTTTCATCTGCAAAGGTCAAACTATTGTCTTCAATTCACAATCCAATATCATCATTCCATAAATTTGCACCAACATCTAATTTCCTTTCTCAGACTTGTCTCAGCCACGCTTCTGCACCAAACCAGTCACTCTTCCGTTGACAAATTCTAACACACGTTTCGTTTTCATCATGAAAAATGTTAATGGCTCCGAATAACTTGACAACGACACCATGTATCTTCAGCCCCTCCACACTCCTTTCATTCGATTCTATTATGAGTCTTTCTAGGTACATGTAGATCATGACATGCGTAATTCTGTGTAATCTTCACAATTCGTTCAAATTAGACAATGTTCTTATGTAATGTTCAAACACAAAACACGTGGAATGGTTTGCCAATCAATAACATACGGACATATTTAGCAGAGTACAAAGAAGTCATAATATCAAAATTTAAACAGATTAGTATAAGTTCACGAGTCTGGATGATGAACAGTAATATTATAAAATTTGAGACACTGTCAATAAAAATAAAATTTTTTCAACAAAATATCTATTTTCAATAGATTTTATATGAAAAAATGGGTCCATTGAACGTATATATCCGATTACCAATTATACCAATTACTGAGTTTGATCCAAAAACACTAATGTTTTGGTCTCTACGATGAAGTAGCATACCATCGAACATCCAATCCTTTACCCAAGCACAAATTTCACTCTCTCATGATATGATGTCATTTCTGTCCTATTAAAATGATTGATATCGGAGAACTTGCAACTTTCCTCACGTACCGGCACTAAGGGGAAAGGTTATTAAACGGAAATTATGGTTTCCCAGCATTTCATCCACTCTGGGGTAAGAGGAAATATTTCCAAAATGTAGCTGGAACAGTTCGTGATCGAGCATTAATAGGTTAATAATTTACTGACGAGAAATAGCAAGAAGAGGAAACACGAAAAGGGAAAAAGACTAGGCAAAATCGACCTCACAAGAGACTCCATTTATTATCATGTTCGTATTCCAGTACTAATAACATAATCAGTCTATAGACACCGAGATTAACTTCACCCTTCTCAGTTTAGGACGCAGTTTGATCTCAAGTCACAATGATGAACTAACCTTCCTGAAAAAAAAACTAAATAAAAAAAAAATTCAAGATACCTTAACAAAAATATAACATAGTTTTGACGATATTGTCTCAAAAATCTGTGGATGAATATTAAATCAATTTACATTATTTCTCTCTCTCTCTCTCTCTCTCTCTCTCTCTCTCTCTCTCTCTCTCTCTCTCTCTCTCTCTTTGAAGAAGCTTCAGAGATTTTGAACCGTGTTTTTTTTTTTTTTTTATTTCAGCTGGACTTTCAGAGGAGACAAGGTGTGTTGTTAGGCGGACATTCTCAAAAGAAAAATCGACACAGAATTCACAGTTTACAAAGTTGGTCATTTTATTCTTGAATTTTCATGGTTGTAAGGAATACCTTTTTTCAAGAAAATATAAGACCTATTTAGTTCACTTTTCTTTCCTTTTGAACCATTTGTCAAAAGACTAAAACGGAAAATTGTAAAAGAAAGTCTAATAATCCATTTGTCATATACTTGTAGCAGATACAGAACTTGTACCACAGATTCTCCAAATGTTAAGCCCAGACCCTAACCTCAACACCCATCTTCCCATTAATGTGGAATACAGAACTCACCTTACATATGTTACCCAATCGAGAGGAAATTTCATTGCATACCTGTTTCTACAAAGTCGAGAAGTTCCATCAACTGGTAGCTTGATAGTGACCGCATCAAAAAGAATACTGATAGTGCCATCTCTGTACCTACACACCCTGCATTCTCTCTCTCTCTCTCTCTCTCTCTCTCTCTCTCTCTCTCTCTCTCTCTCTCTCTCTCTCTCTCTCTCTCTCTCTCTCAGGTCTACAGCGAAACAAGCTCTACCCAGAATACTTTATTTACAATAATTCAACATAATTGGATTGTCAGAAACAAGAGATGTAATGAAATGGAATATTAATGTTCACCAAAAGATCAATCATATTGCAGTCCATCAATATGTCAAAATAAGTCAAAGTCCAGCATAATCCCAATGACTACATCTTTAACCTCTTTCTCAGCGAAACATCTGAGAAAGTCAAATAAAATCCTTATTAAACAAATATGCATAAAAAATAAAGATATGGGAATTCCTCCCATGTTACATATAAAGTGCACATAATGTAATAAATGCTTGACAAATGGTAAAAGAAAGAAACATCTACAATTTGGGAAATCAGAAGTGGTTATCCGACATTTCCAGCGAATGCACTCACGAAGTCTTGTGGCGAGTTCCCACGTTTTGAGAATACCTGATATAACAGTTTTACTTAATTAGGAAACAAGTCAGATAACAGCTAATCATCCTCTCAAGGTTCTTCATAATGTCTTCCGCCACACTTATTAATTAAACATCTACTGTGCATTGTAATTCATAAAAAAACTTGTGACCTATATGCTTTTCAGATGCTCGACCACGCAAAGAAGTGCTGCCCCCAGCACTGGAGAAATAGTAATTATTAATTTCCAGATTCGTGAACTAAATGGACAGCCACACCCCCGGCAGGTTGATCTTCAGGTGAGGGTTTACTCACACAATGTTTCCATACACGACAAATACCCCACTTCATGAAGAGTATAACAACAAAGGCCCCGATCACCAATAAAGTAGCGATGAGGAGGTACTGATTGGCACGGGGAAAGGTTCGTCTTCCGGCATTGGAGGAATTGGTGGAATTGTGGCGATCACTTCTCTTACAGGCGGCACTGGAACAACTTGATGTTCCCACGAAGATACTGCATGAAGATACGAGTAATAGAGTTGAAGACACTCTTGCCCAGGACTTGAGACTCCGCGTGCCCAGTCTACACACTGCATGGAAGAGACAGGATCCTCATAGAACAAACGTATCTGATGAATTATGGCACCGGATGGAGACCTCACACCGCTTGCAGAACACCGCATTGAGGGTCTTCATAGAGGCCACCTTGTACTCATCTTGAAATGTTCAAAAATGACAGTCAGAAGGAGTCTGGTTGTGCACTAACATCTCACATCCTAACCAGTCAACGTTTATGAGAACAAAAATATTACTGTCACAAATATATCTATCATGAACTAAAACACACCCTGAATTATAGTTAACAGCTGAGGGTTGAAACTGGTCCCCCAAAAGGTACATAGTATCCTCACTGTCCCATACTACAGTATTACTGAACCATTAAAACCACTAGGGAAAGGTCATATGATATAACTATGAAACGATTTCAAGTTGCTGACTGGAATTTCCACAAGTAACCCCCTATCGGACACACTCACTTTTAAAATACTATAATAGCAATACAAATTCTCCCCAGTAAAAATTACCTGTGAACCATACCGATATGCTGCTTTCATTAAAGTCGATTCTAAAGACCTGAGAGGTAAAATATCTCCAAAAATTTGTCCCTTAGAAGTGGCAACCACTGCCTTCACCTGCACTTGAACTTCCAATAATACGGATTTCGCTTCTTTCTCGGTATTCAACAAGGTAGTTTGACAAGAAGACAAAACTACTGTAACATCTAAGTCTCCCACCATCCTGTCAACTGTGACCAATAACCCATTTAAAGACATCCTTAATGTCTCAAAACCCTCTCGTAATTTCTCACTACTATCTCGTAAAGTTATCAAAGTTTTACCTTGGCTAGCTAATTCTGCTGATACCTGTTCAGTTTTCACCAAATTAGCAATTGACATACTAGCAATCGTTCCTATGACCATAACGGCTCCAATTAACAATGGCCGCAGCCCTCTTACTCCCTTCTAAAAGAAACCTATAAGTTACTAGATCCCGAAACAATAAAAAAAGCAAAAAAAAAAAAATAAATAAATAAATAAATAAACCCATATACCTATACATCTCTTGTATTTTGCACCTAATTTAACTAAATTTTCCCTTCTCAGACATTATTGCAATACACACACACACACAAAAAAAACAGAGCTCGGACAATTAAAGATTTGTATAACTCTACAGACAGACGTCCTCCTCAGTAAAAAAAAAAAAAAAAAAACATAAAAAAAGAGAGAAAAAATTATCAGAAACAACAGTACATCACAGGAATTAACCAATAAGATTCGCATTAACCTGTCTTTCTGATTTTAGATATATGTGTCAACCGAGACACTCCAGTATTTTCATCCTGGACAACAAATCTATACCCCTTCTTTACTTCTACAACCTGAAAAGGACCCTCAAATTTAGGACCTAGTTTATAATTCAACTGATTCCTATCTCCCACAGCAACTTTAACTCTATGTGGCTTTGCATTGCTTGTCAACCATATCCTGAGTTTTTACTTCAAGACTCTTAGCAAGATGCGCATATCTCTCTTTAGCAGTAGAGATCAGCGATTTCACTGTATCATCACCCGCTGGAATAGGTAATAAATCAGATGCGCCCAGCACTGGGTAGCCAAACAGTGCTTCATTGAGAGACATTCCAATGGTAACACTAACTATAGAATTGATGCTATGCTGCACCGGTGGAATATATCGATCCCAATTTACATCACTGACCCCTGCAGTAATTCTGAGAGCCTCAGTTACCTTCCTATTTGCCCGTTCACATAGCTCATTAGCTTCTGGTCTATAGGGAATAATAGTGACTTTCCGAATGCCCATTCCATCCACAAGGCACTCTAACATCTTGTTCACAAATTCTCTCCCATTATCTGTATCAGTACCTCAGAAACCCCATAACAACAAATATATCCATTAAAGAATGCAACTGCGGTCTCCTCTGTCGTTTTATGCTTCAAAGGAAAAATCTCTATAAACCTAGTTAATTCGTCAACAACCACCAAGTGCCTATGGCCATAACTAGATTCACAGAAATTGGATAACAGGTCCATATGGACCCTAGAAAACGGTCTACTGGGAAAAGGAAATGAACCCAGTTTGCAGGAAACAACCCTCGGCTTACACGCATTACAAACTGAAAAACCTCTCACAAAGTCTTCCACTGACATGAGCATATTCTTCCAAAAGAATTGTCCCGTGTATTCTGATATGTCTTCTCAATAAGTAGAGGACTGCCAGACCTACAATAAACAATATCCAGAACCATAGTTACTAAACTCCTAGGAACAACTATTTGCATCGTATCACCCTTATCCTCATTATTTCTCAGTCTATATTTAATCTTCCTAACTAACAAATTACCTTCTAATCCCAGACCCGCAAAAGGCAACTTATAACCCTTCCTGAGTAATTCCCTCTAAAAAAAGCTTTTGCGTCTGCCAAAATTTCATCCTCATCCTGTTTAGATTCCACTAAACTAATATCCCAGCCTATGCAGTCTCCAGATACAGAACATACATGAGAACCATCCGAATCAGGAAAAACTTCTACTAAGGGCATCTGCTACAACATTATGTCTACTCTCTATATACCTAAGCTTAGCATCAAAATCCCTGATTGTCAAATACCACCTAGCTCTTTTATGGGGAAAAATCCAGCTTTTGATCTGTAAGAACCTCTGCTTGATTGCACATCAATAACATCTTAAAATGAAGCAAACTAGACACTACGGCAAAGGCCTCTTTGTCTACTACCAACCATAACCGTTCATTACTACCCCATGTCTTAAACTTCCTACTGTAAAATGCAAAAGGATGGAGTTTTCCATTGAATTTCTGCATAAGGCAGGCCCCTATACCATTGTGACTGGCATCTATCACCAAAGTGAAAGGACGCTCAAAATCAGGAAACTTCAACACAGGGGGATTAACTAAAGCATCCTTAATATTCTGAAAGGCTAATTGCTGTCCATCACCCCATACAAACTGCACATCATCCCTCAGAACATCTGCCAAAGGAACCGCTAAAATAGAAAAACCCTTCACAAACCTACGAAAAAATCCAGCCATGCCCAAGAAAGACCGAATCAGTTTCTTATTCTTGGGAGTAGAAAAATCTGCAATTGCCCTAACTTTATCCTCATTCATTTCAACACCCTCCTTAGAAATGACATGACCCAAATATACTATCTGCTTCTTCAGAAAATTACACTTAGCTAATTTTATCTTCAAACCCCCTAACCTAAGCCTCCTAAAAACTTCCCTAAGAACCTGTAAATGTTCCTCTACAGAATCAGTGGCAACTAACATGTCATTCATATAGATAAATATCGATTTCCCTAACAAGCCACGCAAAACTGCATTCATTAGCCTAGTAAATGTCACAGGATTACCTGAAAAACCAAACGGCATCCATGTGAACTCATAATGCCCCTTTGGCAAAGAGAAAGCTGTGTACTTTCAACTCTCCTCACTAAGCGGTACTTACAAGTACCCTTGCATCAAATCAATTGAAGAATAAATATTCTTGCCCCCAATCTCAACAAATAAATCTGGCAAACATGCCACAGGGTAACAATCAGGAATGGTTTTCTCATTCAACTTCCTAAAGTCCACACAAACCCGGATTGAACCATCCTTCTTAGGCACTGCAAACAATGGAAAATTGAAAGGCGAGGAACTGGGCCTAACAATGCCTTCCTCCTTCCACTTATTAACCTCTTGCTCTACCTGTTCTCTAATCTTAAAAGGAATCCTATATGAAGGAACAAAAATAGGCTTAGTCTTATCCCCTAAATGAACATTGTGTTCTAACACATTTGTTAACCATAACTTATCCCCTTTAAGTGCGACTATGTCCCCAAACTCAGCCAGAACATCTTCCACACCTTCAATATATTCTTTAAAATCAGCATTGGCTAAATGATCCTTAAAAACCTGCCTCCTAGCCTGTAAATCTGCTTCTGAAAATTCACACATGTCCCTGACAATAACAAATGAATTATCCTCATAAACCCAGTCAACAAAATCGATTGCATAAGTACCTTTCTGATAGTTATGAACTGAATCATTACAGTTTAGCAGCTCCACCCAAGCTTCCCCTGAACTCGATACATCGCTTATAGAACCCATACACATTACCCCCTTCAGCTTTTCGCTACACTCATCCATACACACTTTTCTGGGTTTATGCACACCTTTCACTTGAACTTTCACCATAGAAACCATACCAGGACCAAGAACCACATCATCTGACAAAACCCCCTTATAACACTTCCTACCCACAAATGCATGTTCAGAAACCACCCAC
This sequence comes from Macrobrachium rosenbergii, assembly GCF_040412425.1. Lineage (NCBI taxonomy): Eukaryota > Metazoa > Arthropoda > Malacostraca > Decapoda > Palaemonidae > Macrobrachium > Macrobrachium rosenbergii. Next base: position 172,773 of record NC_089785.1, read on the forward strand.
AAATTCTCATGTACACCAGATTCATTATCATCATCCACTCTACTTATATCTATTCCCTTGTAAGATACAAAAACACCAGGTATACCAGCAGTTATACCGCATACCCCTGTATGAACCGAGATTTTGTGTCGCCGACATGCTGGATGACCCAGTAACAATGTATTCGCCAAAGCAGCCCCTCGTATAACCAAAAATGGTTCTGTAAAAGTTCTACCCCCAAGACATAACCACACATCTACGTAACCCAAAACCCGTAACCTATTTGCTTGAACATCACATACTGTCTCTTTAGCAGGCCTCAAAGAACGATTGGAAAACATCGATTGGAACAGCTCATAATTCATCAAATTATTAGAGGAACCTGTATCTATAAAAATATTCACATCATCCCCATACACGGACCTTTTTACCACTAGCTTCAGCTCTGAGGGTTTACCTAAAAGTCCTCTATCACAAGAAACAACCCCTTTTATCTCTTCCCCTAGAGGCTCCCAGAAAAACCCTCAGGGAGTTCTCCTACCTGCCAGACCAGCGCTCTGAGGTGTGCTTCTAGACTCATTCTGTTTAAGAAGCAGGCAAAACCACCAACCCTGATATGCAGACTTGCAAGTGCCACAATATTTCGCCCCACAAAACTTCTTAGTATGGCCTTGGCTATTACAGTTATAACAACACCCTTGAGATCCTGAACTCACAGAAGTCTTACCATCCTCTGTCTTGGCACACAACCTCATAATTGTGGAATCAGAATTACTCTGTGTATGAAGCTTCAGAATAGCCCTGGAGTATTTGGGCATCCCGTCCAAAAAGGAGCTATCTACTGTAGGGCATTTTGACATGACTTTGGAAATTTGAGAGAACAGTAAATTCTCGTCCGACCCCTTTTCTATCCCCTTGTCAAAACTATTTACGATAGCATCAGGGACATCATTCAGCATCCACACATATTGCAATAGTTTCTCAAAATTCTCTATTGTAATAGAGCCTCCATTTACCCAACCAGAATTCTCAACTTCTTCGAAAAATCCATTGTGGCACCAAAACATCTGGCACTAAATGTGACCAGTGAATCATGGCTTTATGGGCCTTGAAAAGAGATCTGAGATTTCAAACTGCATCACCAGCTGCAGCTGTTCCATACGATGCTCTAAAAAAATCATTGAGATTGCCCCAGGTCCTACATTTCAAAAAGTGATGACTCTGGCAATGCTGTCTGATATCCCCTTTATCCAAACTAAGGAAGCCTTTTGCTTCATTGAGAGCTTCTACCCCATTTGTTATTTTCTTGGTGACTAAAAAATTTGGCACCCCCTCTATAAAAATTTGAGGGGGAACTGGAAGAAGCCATCAACCAGCTTGGGAAAAGGTTGAACTCCAGCGTTTGTGGATGTAAATTTGTGCAACATTGTCACTTTATCCTTATCTTCATTAGCCTCAGCCATATTACCAGAACAGATAACCCTACAAGTTCCAAGAACTCGACCTGATCTCTACTTCATATAACTCCCCAAAGGTAGAGAGAGAAAGGAGAAGAAAAAAAGTTAAAAACTCAGCAAACACCCAACACTAATGCAAATGCAAACCATTAAATTAAATTCGAAACGCCAAATGCAAACAATGAAGTAACCCTAGCCGCAGATGCGAACAATTAAGAAAAAAAAAATTCTAAACACAGTTGCGAACGGTACACAGAAATTTTCCTGACAATACTCAAAATACTTCAGTTCACTCACACAAAGAAAATGGGCTCACAGAGAGAATGGGATAGCAGCATCAAGCCAGCCCCGGACTAAAACGAGAAAGTGCTCTAAATGACGTCACCAAATCATCACCATTCCCCTCAGGAACGCTTCACTCACAATCTTGCTGATGAAAGCAACAGAACTCTACCTTAATTAGCCCCCAATACAGGTAGCTAACAAGGAAAAAACAATAGTAACACTCACGTAACCCCTTCTCACTACAATGGCAGGAAAATATGGAGCTAACCTGAAAAATAACACTTTTCACCCTTTCAGCACACACACTCCACACTCGGGGCACACAGATTCACAACATACTAACTTGATAACAGTGTGCGGTCGTCTCAACTGCAAAAAACTCTCAGTCATCAAAGAGACATGTATACCAACAAAAAAAGGCACACCCCAACTCTCAACAATCTTGATTTCCTTGTAAGATAAGTCTCTTCGGAGTGTGCCTATACACTTTAACACTCGAGTGTGGTTTCTGCTCGCCACCAAATAAATCTGTTACCCACTCGAGAGGAAATTTCATTGCATACCTGTTTCTCCAAAATTGAGAAGTCCCATCTATTGGTAGCTTGATGTGACTTCATCAACAAGGCTACTAGTAGTGCCATCTCTGTACCTACACACCTGCATTCTCTTTCTCTCTCTCTCTCTCAGGTCTACAGCAAAACAAGCTCTACCCAAAATACTTTATTTACAATAATATAACATAACTGGATTGTCAGAAACAAGAGATGTAATGAAATGGAATATTAGTGTTTACTAAAAGATCAATCATATTACAGTCCATTGTCTCTACATCATTATCTCACAATAGGTCAAAATAAGTCAAAGTCCAGAACATTCCCAATGAGTACTTTTTTAACCTATTCCTCAGCGAGACATCTGAGGAAGTCAAATGAAATCCTTATTAAACAAAATGCATAAAAATAAAGATATGGCAATTCCTCACATGTTACTTATAAAGTGCACATAATGTCATAAATGCTTGACACATAGTAAAAGAAAGAAACAATCTACTGTTTGGGAAATCAGAAGTGGTTCCTATCTCCAAACAGCAATGTTCACAGTCTTAATCGACAGGTCTTGAACCACAGAGTCTTCACTGAAGACTTAATAATGTTCAGTGTTGGTCTTCAAATGATC
>NC_089785.1:176169-198669 GCF_040412425.1 Macrobrachium rosenbergii
TGGTTCACTATCTGAACGATTCTTATGAAATATGCAATTATCTGCTGCACTATTAGGTAAACTATCTGAATTGCTGTTTCACAAATGAACGCAAGGGAACTCACAATTACGTCTATAAGCACTTTGTTCACTTCATAAAAGTTCACAATATTTTTCAAATGAAATAAAAAAAATAACAATACGGTTTTAAAAGGCTAAGTGTACGGAGAAATCTCCTGATTCTAGTCAAATAGAGTGGAGAAGGAATAACCTTGCCTGGTCCAAACAACAGTTATTACTCTAAGCGACTAAAATTGACAGCTTAAGCATTTCGTGCGTCAGGCAAAGAGAAAAAGGTTTATACTGTACCCCACATGCAATACAATAAAAACGGGCTTTGAGTCAATAGGAATAACTACACGAATTCTCAGCTGTGATAATTGAAGTTTATAACAGATTAAAGAGCTTACGAGTTTTGCTCAAGGGCGAGTCTCGGTGGGGAGAGGAGAAACAAGCGAACAATACTGGGAATAAACGAGTCAACAGGCACTGCACTATAATATAAACCGACACTATATTTCAAAAGCAGGCACGCAACACTTCATAAAATACAATATCGAAAATAACAGGTATTCAGATGGCTCACAATGTACAATATTCTGAATGAGAACAAACAACACTGACAAATTACTCATTAAAAGGAAGAATGGTATCCCGGACAGGCCCCCAAATTATGTTACATACTTAATTAGGTTTCTCACTGAACATTTAAGAATAAGACACGGATGGGATTTGTAAGCTTGTAACAATACTAAGAAAGGATCATAAATAAATAAAAAAAAAAAAATATATATATATATATATATATATATATATATATATATATATATATATATATATATATATATATATATATATATATATATATATATATATGACAGTTTCAACTAAACTTGGTATACATTTGACCTACCATCTGGGAAAAAACACTGTGGGGATAAGACATCACTGGCACCAAAGGCAGGTTGGGGATGGGTGTGTTGGAGGAGGGTGAAATGTAAAAATTACAGAAAACAACAAATATTAGTGTCTAGTCTATAGTTTTCGAGGTCTCTGAGGTGAATAGTGACACTCCCGATGCCCTTTAATTCCAAGTTCAGCCCCGATAGGGAGAGGTGGGTGGGAAGGGCTTGACATGTAAAAATAACCGAAATGACAGATATTAGTGCGTAATCCATAGAAGAATAGTGACACTCCCAATGCCCTTTAAGTCCAAGTTCAGCCCTGATAGGAATAGGGTGGGAATTAATATAATGAAATTAAAATGTTCGGTAGTATTAATTTACAAACCATTTATATGTTTCTGTCGTGTGTGTAATAACCTTGGTAAACAAAATGAACAACGAAGAAAAGAGATTAGTTTAGTCTATCGTTTATTGTGATGAGAGGAAAGAAATCTGGTCATAAAAACTTCTTGCCTCATCATTTTCAGTGGTTCCATTATTAAACATCTTCATTAGTGTCTAATCCTTAAAATGTTCACGATAGCTCTTCTTAGGGTACACAGATCTGGGTGAATTCAGTGATGATGAGAAATCTCTCTCTCTCTCTCTCTCTCTCTCTCTCTCTCTCTCTCTCTGTATGTTTGTGTCTTGCTAATAACTTTTGAATTTTTATAAAGAAAATGCATACAGTAAATTAGGCCTAATTATTTATGCAGCACTGCTACAATAAAGTTTTGAATATTTAATGCTAACATTTGGAGTAAAATATTTTTCCCATTTTGCCATACAGTTCGAATTTACGTAAGTAAACAGACTTTAGAAATACTTGTGGGATATTTCAAATGGAAGCGTTGCTACATTCAGATTTTTTGTTATAGCATCTTCACTGAATATTTGGATCAGAGTTCATAATGTTGATGAAATTGTCCGTTTGATTCAGAATTTAAGCAGATATTACATGAGAGAGAGAATTAGCTGTTCTGAAAATAAATACTGTTGTTGAGGAGTCACTGAGAATAGGGGAATGGCATAAAAAAGTTCTTATATCATTCACTTATATAATGGAACGTTTAGGTTGTGGCTACGCATTTCCATCGTCTTTCTTTTAAGGGAAAGTTGCTATAGACGTTCGGTTTAGAGCCTGACTTTTACACGGAAACTCATTAGGGAAATACTAAGACTAAGAATAAGAGGAAAGTAATGTCATATACAGTAAGTTGTCAGAATCTATGGACAATGGAAAACATTTGTCTGTGTTTTAATCAATTTGATAGCCATGGTTTGAATCTGGTTTAGGAGAGAAAGATACGTAAAAGAGCGAATTTATAGTCAAAGGAGTTGCCTTTTCTGCAGCGAAGAAGGGAATTTATAATGCCCCAGTGTAGTCAAAATAGTTTTCTGGTCGAAATTTATAAGTGACAGAACCCACGTGTATATAGTAGAAGCACGATAGGCTATCAAATACTGCGATGTTAGGTGAATAAATCTGACTGTGACATGAGAAAATCTTTCCAAAACAAGTAGACTACCGTTAAATAAAATGAAATACCCATGTGTAAAGAAAAATTAGAAGCACTACCTATGTGCTGTAGTACAAGGAGCCATCAAGTTTATGCTGCAGAGACTCACGCGGTCAATTCTGTCCAAAATGTTAATCGTCTTCACCTTATTGTGACAGCGGGCTCTCTCTTTGATTTATACTTGAACTACTGAGTTGTGCAAAAACCACATTTGCAGAAAACTTCTGCAAAAGTAGGCACGTCATTCACCCCTTTTGCACCCACTTCCTTGTTTCCGATACCTTCATTATGCCACTTTCCACCACTTTCTAGTTCTCTTCTCCTCCTTCCTCCCAACACATTGTATAACGTTTGCTACTAACCTGCCTCTCTACGCCTCAAAATACTCTGAACTATCATTTCGCATGCGCAAAACTTTTTCCCACTCCTTCCACTTGCTTCAACATTTCTCACCTTTTCAATTTTTTTTTACACCCCGTATTATGAAAACAATTCACTCCTGTTGCCTTCATCTTTTTTCCATATTTCACTTTCAGGAGCGAGGTAAGGCCCATGCAAGGCTGTGAGGCATCACTGAACGATGGCCCCACTGCGGGTTAGTTAGATGAGGGCTTTTTAGAGCCCTGACCAAAGAACCCAGAACAGTAAGGTCCTACCCAGGACCTCACCACAGGGGCGTGGACAAGGCTTCTCAGAGAAGGTGTCCATTGGGGAGGGTCTCCAGTCTCTCCGCCATGTTCTGAAGAACAATCATATAAACAACAGAAAACATGTACTATGTATTACATAGATGCATTTAACGAGACTTTTCGCTTCTTGCGAATTTCCATATATATATATATATATATATATATATATATATATATATATATATATATATATATATATATATATATATATATATATATATATATATATATATATATATATATATATATATTTTTTTTTTTTTTTCTTTTCTTTTTTTTTTTTTTTTTTTTTTTTTTTTTTTTTCTTTTTGTATACTTACAGGTTAATCTAAACGGAATGTCCATAGATAATTGCCTATGAATTGATACATGAAACCGCACGGTTTATCGTTGACTTGGTTCAGAATTTATTGTTTATCATTCTTTCCAGGAATTATGAGATAGTGCATGCACAACTGTGCATACGAACAGGAATTAAGGTAATAAAGAACAAACTTGTCGTGAAGATGTATTTCCTAAGAAATATTCCCACGTGTGCATGAAGAACGTACAGCACATGGTTTTTCTTTTCTCACTATTACATCAATCAGCTTACTTTTCCATTCACACTCACCTAACATGTAACCTAGCAAACTCATTCCCACCATCATCTCATATGTGCAGTCTTTGAAATCTATTTCTACCAGTTAAAAGCTTTTCCACGCACATATCCAAAACGCTCTATTCTCATTTACTCTTGGTACGCTAAACTATGCCATATCTTTCTCTATCACTTATCTTTGCCCTTAAATCACGGGCAAGCCAGGGTGCGTGTAACTAATTCAGTAATTGGTATTATCTGTTTTGTAATATTTAACAGTATGGAAATAATTACCTCTGGATTTGTGACATAACTATCAAACACACACACACACACAAACACACATACACACACACACACACACACACACACACACACACACACACACACACATATATATATATATATATATATATATATATATATATATATATATATATATATATATATATATATATATATATATATATATATATATATATATATATATATTATCATCAATGATCAACCTGGTTATTACACAAATAATAAGACCAAAAATTGACCTCACTTCAGTCAGACACTTGACAACTCGTAACAAAAATATTAAGACTGAATACTCTAAAGGTACAGTGATCCCTTAAACCTTGCTTAACACTTGAAAATTCAATCTAAATTTATCAAGTAATGGGTGAGGTAACAACCGATAAGCTATAAACAGACTAGGGGAAAAATGGCATCACTCCAACAAATACTATAATTGTTTCCCTGGTTCTACTTCACCCTGTACACACAAACACAAATATCTCTAATCACTGGTGGTCAAAAGGAAACACTGTGTTTTTAAAAACTTGAAATAGACAAATTTATTTCTAAGTTGAAAAGTTATAAGCAGAGTTTACAATCTCAAAAAGATTTACTATTACTTGACAACAGTGTAAGATTTAAGTGTTTCTTAACCAAAATTAACTCACAAAACTATAATTTATCATGAAATCAATTCAATTAAGTAAAATTAAAACCATTAACTCTCACTCAAGTTTTAGATATAAATCTGAATATCTGCAATTAGCCCAAGTGTTCACTAAAAAATTTATAAATGGGAGTCAACACAGGTATTCACTGAAGTCTCATTAATAAGTATGCACTAAAAACTAAGTAATGCATATTAACACCAACAAAACTCTAAGTAATCACCAACACAAAACTTTGGGCAACACTGTGAAATTATAAACACAGACATATAAGAAGGAAATGTGCAAAAAATAGAAATATACCAACAGCAATTTCACTAAGATGAAATATGTTTATAGATTATACCAGTCTCTCAAAAGATTACCTTCACTTTTCAAAAAAACTAAACTCACAACTTTCAATGACAACACTTCAGTTTTCAACATAATTAAAATTTAAGCAGATAAGCACATTAGCTTATTCCTTTTGTGATATATAAACACAATGGTTGAAGAACACAAATATTTGGGAATTATACACAAAATATTACATTTCAAGGGAGAGCTTTACAAAACTTATATATTTTAGGAGAGAGAGAGAGAGACAGACAGACAGACAGACAGACAGAGAGAGAGAGAGAGAGAGAGAGAGAGAGAGAGAGAGAGAGAGAGAGAGAGAGAGAGAGAGACTTTTTGTCATTAAAGCCCCGTAGTAGATTAACTGTGCTATCTTGCCAATCTTGCTTTTATCTTCAAGCATAAGTTGCCAATTAGCCACTTCAAATCTTAGAATATCCTGAACTCTTTCATATACATTCCAGAATACAGAATGCACAGAACACCTTATTCTACAAACAGGAATAATGAATACACACAGTATTCTAAGGCTCAAAAGAAAACATGCCAGAGCTCTTATCTGTATGATTGACATTTTCCTTTTGGCTGGACACTTGTGTACACAGAAAGTTAATTTGCGAGCAATTTGTGACCCGCGGGGAAAACCCCTGTTTTTCCTCCCTTATTCTCCTAATCAGATTATGGAATACATAATAAGGCATAGAGAAAAATAATAATTGCAAAATAGGCACACAGAATAAACATGTAATAAGGACTTAGACATGCGAACACTGAGACCTGTCATCTCGTCAAAGATAGGCAAAGTGGCCCTTCCAATACGCCCTCCCTTTGGTCCCACGCAGCTGTGTCAACACTGGAATGTTTCCAGAATCTCTCTCTCTCTACAGAATTTAAACTTTAAATATCCAGTTATACAGCATGTCATAAACATGAATGATTATACAACATCTATAATCATTGTACAACATTACATACTTTGAAAAGTCACTTCAAACAGCTGAAAGTTATATTAAAATACAAAACATCTCAAAATCATAGACATCAAATCAAATCATACACATAATTTCATATTATAGTATTCCTTCCCCCAGAAGATTAATTATCCCAGGTTTGAATCCAACGATTTGGAATGAGATAAATAATCTGCAACAATATTATCTTTCCCCATTATATGCTTCATCTTTACATTATATGGTTGTAAACACAAAGAACACCTTGTTAATAGTTGATTGTGATTCTTCATGTTATTGATAAATGAAATAGAGTTGTGGTCAGATAACACTAAAATTTCCTCACTATTAAATTACTTCACATACATTTCAAACTTTTCAAGGCTGTAATTGATGCCAATGTCTCCTTTTCAATTGTAGAATAATTCTTCTGATGTTTCTTTAGCTTTGATGACATGAAGCACACAGCATGCATAATTTGATAGTCAACTTCCTGAAGAAGAACAGCTCTAATTCCACTATCAGATACGTCAACTTGTATCACAAACTTTTTATTGAAGTCTGGAGCCTACAGCACTGATTTTGAAGTTAAAATAGCTTTAACTTTCTCAAAAGGCTCATGACATTCTAGGGTCCAAACAAACTTGGTTTTTGGACTGGTTAATGCAGTTAATGGAGCTACCACAGCTGAGAAATTTGGACAAAACAAGCAATAAAATCCAGCCATGCCCAAAAAACTTTGTAGCTGTTTTCTAGTAGCAGGAGGAGTAGCTTTACGAATACCCTCTATGTTAGCATCAAGAGGAGAGCAAGAAGGCCTTTTCCAACTTTGAACCCTAGATATTGAATGGTTTCTTTCCAAAGTTCACTTTTCTGTAGGTTGACTGTTAATCTTGCTTCTCGTAGTTTTTTGAACACCTTCCTTAAAATCCTTAGATGTTCTTCCCAGGTGTTAGAATAAATCACAATATCATCAAGGTATACACCCACTCCTTCGATTGATCCTAGTAGATGATCCATCACTCGTTGGAAAGTTCAGTCCAAATGGCAAGACAGTGCATTGGTATAGTCCGAAAAGAGTAATGAAAGCTGACAGCAGTTTGGCATCTTCAACTAAGGAATTTGATATATCCTTTTAACAAGTATATTTTGAAACAAACTTGCCTTGCCCAATATTATCAAATAATTGATCAATAAGAGGTAAGGGATAATTATCAGCAATACTGATGGAATTCAGTTTCCTATAATCAGTACACATCCTAAACGAGCCATCTGGTTTCTTCACTAACACACAAGGAGAACTGTAATGACTTGAACTGGGCTCTGCCAATCCATGCTGCAATAAATATCCGACTTCCTTTTCCAAACCATCTCGATGAAAGGGTGATATACGGTAAGCTCTTTGCTTGAATGGTTTAGAATCTTCTCTGACCTTTATCTCATGCTTAGTCAAGTTGATACACTTAGGAATGTCTGAAAATATCTCGGGGAAATTTTTGAATCATCTCACTTAATTATTTGCTTTGTTCATCACTCAGATGTTTAAGTTTGCTCTGCAAATTTTCTAATATTGAAGAATTGTTCATCTTGTTTTCAGCTCCCAATTCGTAGCCATCATCGTCCTCTGTAGATGAAGTTGTTTGGAGTTATCGACACAATCTCAGTTCTAGTCTCTGAAGTAGGGTTTCAAAAGATTCACTTGTCGTTTTCTTCTCCCTTGTGTTTCAGTCACATAAGTTTGATCACTTAACTTTTCTGTTATCCTATAAGGACCTTGGAATTTATTTGTAAGAGGAAATCTTTTCACTGGTAAGAACACTAGAACTTGCTGACCAACACTAAAATTTCTTAGCTTACTCTTAGCATCGTACTCCCTTTTCATTTTCTTTTGGCTTATCTTCAAATTTTCTAAAGAGAATTTTCTAATTTCTCTTAATCTTTTCCTCAAGTTCTTCACATATTCTCCTTGGACTTCCTCTTGATTTTCTTCCGAGTTCTCTGCAAGAATTTTCATCGAACCTCTCATGTCTCGACCAAAAATCATTTCGTTTAGCAAACATCCCATACTTTCTTGATATGCATTCCTAACTTCAAATAATATCAAAGGTAAACCAACATCCCATTCTCTTCCCAACTCATTACAGTACTTGGTTAACATACTTTTCAAAGTCTAGTGGAACTTTTCCAAAGCTCCTTGAGTCTCTGGGTGGTAAGCAGTAGATAACTGTTGTTTCACTCCTAACAATAGTGGGTAGAGTAATTTTTTAAAAGAATCATGCAAATGATGATACAAGCATCAAATTTGGCACAAATGTTCTCCAAGGGATACTAATCAAATCTGCCCGATTGGCCAATTGAAAATCCAAAATGGCGGTCATTTTTCTAGATGGCCGCCAAAATAACCACCCGAAAGTGATGTTTTGCCTGGAAATATTTGCAGTTGTGCGAATTGCATGATCTAATTGTGGATTCCTATGTTTTTTAAGCCTGCTGATGTATATTTTCTAGTTTACAACATGGTTAAGGCACAGTATTAAAGGAGTGATTGTCGGGTACTACCAAGGCACGTTGGTGACATCACAGCTGTGAAACTCAGCATGGGGTTCAGTGTCAGCTAAGTAGGAAATTTATGTTGGCATCATACTGCAACAACCTACTAGCATCCCAAATGCTGCCTAATCAACCCCAAATCAGTTAGGCAGCCGCACCTGAATGGACAGAACGTTCCAGTGCGGGAGAGCCAAACCTAGGATAACAAGGTTTTATTTATCTGGATGGTGTACAGATCGCACGGGACTTATGACACTGGATGAATGGGCGGACTACGTGTATGGCACAGTGCAAGAACCTAGTTGTATCCCATACAGGAAAGCACTTATTGTATATTACAGGACATAAGACGCCTATTATACTATTACACGTACATGCTGGTAAGAGAATAAACCCTCGACCCTCAACATCATCGTAGTCATGGATGCGAACTCTACTGGACGATCATGGAAAACAGACTGAACCAAGTATTGCCTATGTCAGGAGGTTAAGAAAGAAGATCTAAAATCTCCCCAGGTCAATCCTGCCAGAAGAGGGAATGATGGATATACGAACCTGCCAAAGAATATTCCTCTGTTTCACTCACTCAATGCGCTACCAATCAAACTAGACCCTGCAAGACTTGACGAAGGTTCTGGGTTAGAGGAAATGTTGAGAAAAATATGGCACAATATCATGAGAGTTGCAGGCTTCTGTTCAACAACACAAAGTTACACCGAGCTGAAAAAGAGCAAGTCACGTAGATACTAGTGATGAGGGCAGTAGAAGTAAGATTCCACGAAAGCTCCAAGAAACTAAAACAAAAGATTGCTTCTTCTGCGAAACTGAAGGAGGGGAGCTTAGAGAAGCAATAACAACGCAAGTGAATAGAAGAATAAATGAATGTGCCAAAACACTCAGTGATACAAAACTTCTCACCAAACTAAGTGCAGATGTTGTACCCCAAGAAGTGAAATATCACCTGGCTGTTTGGTGGCATTGTATAACTGAGAACGGGCATTACCTAAAGGTGTGTGAGCAAGAAAAAGCACAGGAACACTGGAAGGATGCATATCCAGTTGCTTTCTCTGAACTAGTCACCTACATCTGCGAGATGAAAATGCCAGTGAGAGGCCACCGATTTTCAAGCTTGCTGATTTGACCAAGCTTTACAAGCAGAGGCTGGAACAGCTTGGTGTTGACTCGCCTGATGTTCATCCTACTCGACTCAAGGATCAGCTGCTTTTGCACTTTCCACAGATGCAAGCTAATCGCCAAGGATGAGAAGTTCTGTTGGCTGTTGCAACTGATGTTGATCCATTCCTATCAGAAGCATCCCGTTTTGGTGAAGCGATCCATCTAGCAAAAGCCGCTGGGATAATAAGACAAGATATGCTCCGTCAGAAGTCAAATTTCAGCAGCTATTTTCATGACAAAGACTTAGAACATATTTCTCAAGATGACCACCAAGAAGTTTGTCTTTCTTTACATAAGTTTTGTTCTGGCTAGTACATTTTCAAAGTTATGCATACCGTACTGCTGTTTCTTGATCTGCTACTGTTCACATATGCAGCTGCAGAGTGATGTGCAGGGAAGCTCTGCATGAGAGCACTTGCATCTTCCTTTGCAAACCTTCTTATAGGAGCGCTTTGTCAATTCTTGACAGCTTGCTGCAATCAGTGGTAGTGTTGCCCAATGTATCTGCCATGCTTCTCCTTTCTGTGTCCACCCCCATTCAGCTGAACTGCTCATGTGTGGATTACAGTGGGTTGCCTGGCCTCAGATGATCCCAGCCTATTAGGCTGCACGCTTTGCATGTTCTCTGAGGGCTGCCTGTGTTGGTGGAATTGAGTTGTATGGCCTAATTGGCAAACAGACCTAGTCTTGCTTTGTCCACACCAGTGGCTGCGCTTGATCTGTCATACATGAGGACAACAAATCTTTCCAGCCTCTGCATGTCAAGATCATGAATCAGTGTTGGATGCTGGCTGAGATTGATGAATTTTTCAGTAATATCATCAAATACATTCCAGGTCTGCCATGCAGATTTCTTCGCTTTCCCACGGAAGGCAGACACAATGTCACATCCAGTGAATGCATGCAAGTAGGGGATCCCTCTAGCTTTCTCAAGCCCAATTGTAGAAACTACCTCATGGACTGGAATCCATCACATATGGACTCCTTGGCCAAGTTTCTGGAAGGATGGCAGTACAAATATTGCTATGACTAACACATCTGTGTCATTAGCCTCGATGATTATAGACTTGCTTCCGTCAGTCGTTGCATCCCTAGCATGAACAAATATTCGACTGTCAGCTTCTTCGTGACAACATGGGGACACAGCATCCAGACACTTCACTGTGTTGCTAATGGCATCCTCTCCTTTTGTGACGATGACTGCTTGTCGTTTCTGCTTCACACATCTTTTAACCTTCATTTTTGACTCTATATCTAGTTTGAGTGGCTTACGTTCATCACCAGGATTTCCTGTGTTTGGATGCTGGAAAATGGACACACTTGTACCATGTAAAGATGTTTCAGCTGTGGTTGCAGTCGGATTATGATCTATGTTGTCAACTGCTCCAGTTGTGAACAAATTCTTTCTCAAGACTGGGGGACAGATTACTCCATCTTCCACATACTGTGCAACAACTGCTTCTCCTAACTGTGCTGAGATTTTAGGACTCGGTCATATGATATGCTGAACCCATTCTCATGGAGCATTTAAAATATTTGTCTCTTCCTCATCTTGGCAAACACATACAGGCCCATGTAGACTGCAAAATGTGGCTCCCAGTCCTTGGCGAAGCAGTTGTACTGTAGAAGTTGTGATATAGCAAAGTCTGATTTCGATGCTCCATGGTGGAACTGGGACTTGATGTCTGCACCATGTTTGATCATGCATACAAACTGAAGCAGTGATGGTGGCACAGCCTGTTCTAAGTCTTTGTTATGAAAATAGCTGCTGAAATTTGACTTCTGACGGAGCATGTCTTGTCTTATTATCCCAGTGGCTTTTGCTAGATGGATCGCTTCACCAAAACGGGATGCTTCTGATAGGAATGAATCAACATCAGTTGCAACAGCCAACAGAACTTCTCATCCTTGACGATTAGCTTGCATCTGTGGAAAGTGCAAAAGCAGCTGATCCTTGAGTCGAGTAGGATGAACATCAGGCGAGTCAACACCAAGCTGTTCCAGCCTCTGCTTGTAAAGCTTGGTCAAATCAGCAAGCTTGAAAATCAGTGGCCTCTCACTGGCATTTTTCATCTCGCAGATGTAGGTGACTAGTTCAGAGAAAGCAACTGGATATGCATCCTTCCAGTGTTCCTGTGCTTTTTCTTGCTCACACACCTTTAGGTAATGCCCGTTCTCAGTTATACAATGCCACCAAACAGCCAGGGTGATATTTCACTTCTTGGGGTACAACATCTGCACTTAGTTTGGTGAGAAGTTTTGTATCACTGAGTGTTTTGGCACATTCATTTATTCTTCTATTCACTTGCGTTGTTATTGCTTCTCTAAGCTCCCCTCCTTCAGTTTCGCAGAAGAAGCAATCTTTTGTTTTAGTTTCTTGGAGCTTTCGTGGAATCTTACTTCTACTGCCCTCATCACTAGTATCTACGTGACTTGCTCTTTTTTCAGCTCGGTGTAACTTTGTGTTGTTGAACAGAAGCCTGCAACTCTCATGATATTGTGCCATATTTTTTCTCAACATTTCCTCTAACCCAGAACCTTCGTCAAGTCTTGCAGGGTCTAGTTTCATTGGTAGCGCATTGAGTGAGTGAAACAAAGGAATATTCTTTGCCAGGTTCGTATATTCATCATTCCCTCTTCTGGCAGGATTGACCTGGGGAGATTTTAGATCTTCTTTCTTAACCTCCTGACATAGGCAATACTTGGTTCAGTCTGTTTTCCATGATCGTCCAGTAGAGTTCGCATCCATGACTACGATGATGTTGAGGGTCGAGGGTTTATTCTCTTACCAGCATGTACGTGTAATAGTATAATAGGCGTCTTATGTCCTGTAATATACAATAAGTGCTTTCCTGTAAGGGATACATCTAGGTTCTTGCACTGTGCCATACACGTAGTCCGCCCATTCATCCAGTGTCATAAGTCCCGTGCGATCTGTACACCATCCAGATAACTAAAACCTTGTTATCCTTGGTTTGGCTCTCCCGCACTGGCACGTCCTGTCCATTCAGGTGCGGCTGCCTAACTGATTTGGGGTTGATTAGGCAGCATTTGGGATGCTAGTAGGTTGTTGCAGTATGATGCCAACATAAATTTCCTACTTAGCTGACACTGAATCCCATGCTGAGTTCACAGCTGTGATGTCACCAACGTGCCTTGGTAGTACCCGACAATCACTCCTTTAATACAGTGCGTTAACCATGTTATAAACTAGAAAATATACATCAGCAGGCTTAAAAAACATAGGAATCCACAATTAGATCATGCAATTCGCACAACTGCAAATATTTCTAGGCAAAACATCAACTTCGGGTGGTTATTTTGGCGGCCATCTTGAAAAAATGACCGCCATTTTCGATTTTCAATTGGCCAATAGGGCAGATTTGATTAGTATCCCTTGGAGAACAGTTGTGTCAAATTTGATGCTTGTATCATCATTTGCAAGATTCTTTTAAAAAATTACTCTACCCCACTATTGTTAGGAGTGAAACAACAGTTATCTACTGCTTACCACCCAGAGACTCAAGGAGCTTTGGAAAAGTTCCACTAGACATTGAAAAGTATGTTAACCAAGTACTGTAATGAGTTGGGAAGAGAATGGGATGTTGGTTTACCTTTAATGTTATTTGAAGTTAGGAATGCATATCAAGAAAGTATGGGATGTTCGCTAAACGAAATGATTTTTGGTCGAGACATGAGAGGTTCGATGAAAATTCTTGCAGAGAACTCGGAAGAAAATCAAGAGGAAGTCCAAGGGGAATATGTGAAGAACTTGAGGAAAAGATTAAGAGAAATTAGAAAATTCTCTTTAGAAAATTTGAAGATAAGCCAAAAGAAAATGAAAAGGGAGTACGATGCTAAGAGTAAGCTAAGAAATTTTAGTGTTGGTCAGCAAGTTCTAGTGTTCTTACCAGTGAAAAGGTTTCCTCTTACAAATAAATTTCAAGGTCCTTATAGGATAACAGAAAAGTTAAGTGATCGAACTTATGTGACTAAAACACAAGGGAGAAGAAAACGACAAGTGAATCTTTTGAAACCCTACTTCTCAGAGACTAGAACTGAGATTGTGTCGATAACCCAAACAACTTCATCTACAGAGGACGATGATGGCTTCGAATTGGGAGCTGAAAACAAGATGAACAATTCTTCAATACTAGAAAATTTGCAGAGCAAACTTAAACATCTGAGTGATGAACAAAGCAAAGAATTAAGTGAGATGATTCAAAATTTCCCCGAGATATTTTCAGACATTCCTAAGTGTATCAACTTGACTAAGCATGAGATAAAGGTCAGAGAAGATTCTAAACCATTCAAGCAAAGAGCTTACCGTGTATCACCCTTTCATCGAGATGTTTTGAAAAAGGAAGTCGGATATTTATTGCAGCATGGATTGGCAGAGCACAGTTCAAGTCATTACAGTTCTCCTTGTGTGTTAGTGAAGAAACCAGATGGCTCGTTTAGGATGTGTACTGATTATAGGAAACTGAATTCCATCAGTATTGCTGATAATTATCCCTTACCTCTTATTGATCAATTACTTGATAATATTGGGCAAGGCAAGGTTGTTTCCAAAATATACTTGTTAAAAGGATATATCAAATTCCCTTAGTTGAAGATGCCAAATTGCTGTCAGCTTTCATTACTCTTTTCGGACTATACCAATGCACTGTCTTGCCATTTGGACTGAACTTTCCAACGAGTAATGGATCAGCTACTATGATCAATCGAAGGAGTGGGTGTATACCTTGATGATATTGTGATTTATTCTAACACCTGGGAAGAACATCTAAGGATTTTAAGGAAGGTGTTCAAAAAACTACGAGAAGCAAGATTAACAGTCAACCTACAGAAAAGTGAACTTTGGAAAGAAACCATTCAATATCTAGGGTTCAAAGTTGGAAAAGGCCTTCTTGCTCTCCTCTTGATGCTAACATAGAGGGTATTCGTAAAGCTACTCCTCCTGCTACTAGAAAACAGCTACAAAATTTTTTGGGCATGGCTGGATTTTATTGCTTGTTTTGTCCAAATTTCTCAGCTGTGGTAGCTCCATTAACTGCCTTAACCAGTCCAAAAACCAAGTTTGTTTGGACCCCAGAATGTCATGAGTCTTTTGAGAAAGTTAAAGCTATTTTAACTTCAAAATCAGTGCTGTAGGCTCCAGACTTCAATAGAAAGTTTGTGATACAAGTTGACGTATCTGATAGTAGAATTAGAGCTGTTCTTCTTCAGGAAGATGACTATCAAATTATGCATGCTGTGTGCTTCATGTCATCAAAGCTAAAGAAACATCAGAGGAATTATTCTACAATTGAAAAGGAGACATTGGCATCTATTACAGCAAAATTATCTGACCACAACCCTATTTCATTTATCAATAACATGAAGAATCACAATCAACTATTAACAAGGTGGTCTTTGTGTTTACAACCATATAATGTAAAGATGAAGCATATAACAGGGAAAGATAATATTGTTGCATATTATTTATCCCATTCCAAATCGTTGGATTCAAACTTGGGATAATTAATCTTCTTGGGGAAGGAATACTATAATATGAAATTATGTGTATGATTTGATTTGATGTCTATGATTTTGAGATGTTTTGTATTTTAATATAACTTTCAGCTGTTTGAAGTGACTTTTCAAAGTATGTAATGTTGTACAATGATTATAGATGTTGTATAATCATTCATGTTTATGACATGCTGTATAACTGGATATTTAAAGTTTAAATTCTGTAGAGAGAGAGAGATTCTGGAAACATTCCAGTGTTGACACAGCTGCGTGGGACCAAAGGGAGGGCATATTGGAAGGGCCACTTTGCCTATCTTTGACGAGATGACAGGTCTCAGCGCTCGCATGTCTAAGTCCTTATTACATGTTTATTCTGTGTGCCTGTTCTGCAATTATTATTTTTCCCTATGCCTTATTATGTATTCCATAATTTGATTAGGAGAATAAGGGAGGAAAAAGAGGGGTTTTCCCCGCGGGTCACAAATTGCTCGCAAATTAACTTTCTGTGTACACAAGTGTCCAGCCAAAAGGAAAATGTCAATCATACAGATAAGATTTCTGGCATGTTTTCTTTTGAGCCTTAGAATACTGTGTATTCAGTATTCCTGTTTGTAGAATAAGGTGTTCTGTGCATTCTGTATTCTAGAATGTATATGAAAGAGTTCAGGATATTCTAAGATTTGAAGTGGCTAATTGGCAACTTATGCTTGAAGATAAAAGCAAGATTGGCAAGATAGCACAGTTAATCTACTACGGGGCTTTAATGACAAAAAGTCTCTCTCTCTCTCTCTCTCTCTCTCTCTCTCTCTCTCTCTCTCTCTCTCTCTCCTAAAATATATAAGTTTTGTAAAGCTCTCCCTTGAAAAGTAATATTTTG
Source organism: Macrobrachium rosenbergii (assembly GCF_040412425.1). Classification (NCBI taxonomy): domain Eukaryota; kingdom Metazoa; phylum Arthropoda; class Malacostraca; order Decapoda; family Palaemonidae; genus Macrobrachium; species Macrobrachium rosenbergii. The sequence continues at coordinate 192,298 of NC_089785.1, forward strand.
TGTATAATTCCCAAATATTTATGTTCTTCAACCATTGTGTTTATATATCACAAAAGGAATAAGGTAATGTGCTTATTTGCTTAAATTTTAATTATGTTGAAAACTGAAGTGTTGTCGTTGAAAGTTGTGAGTTCAGTTTTTTTGAAAAGTGAAGGTAATCTTTTGAGAGACTGGTATAATCTATAAACATATTTCATCTTAGTGAAATTGCTGTTGGTATATTTCCATTTTTTGCACATTTCCTTCTTATATGTCTGTGTTTATAATTTCACAGTATTGCCCAAAGTTTTGTGTTGGTGATTACTTAGAGTTTTATTGGTGTTAATTTGCATTACTTAGTTTTCAGTGCATACTTATTAATGTGTTGACTCCCATTTATTAATGTTTTAGTGAACACTTGGGCTAATTGCAGATATTCAGATTTATATCTAAAACTTGAGTGAGAGTTAATGGTTTTAATTTTACTTAATTGAATTGATTTCATGATAAATTATAGTTTTGTGAGTTAATTTTGGTTAAGAAACACTTAAATCTTACACTGTTGTCAAGTAATAGTAAATCTTTTTGAGATTGTAAACTCTGCTTATAACTTTTCAACTTAGAAATAAATTTGTCTGTTTCAAGTTTTTAAAAACACAGTGTTTCCTTTTGACCACCAGTGATTAGAGATATTTGTGTTTGTGTGTACAGGGTGAAGTAGAATCAGGGAAACAATTATAGTATTTGTTGGAGTGATGCCCTTTTTCCCCTAGTCTGTTTATAGCTTATCGGTTGTTACCTCACCCATTACTTGATAAATTTAGATTGAATTTTCAAGTGTTAAGCAAGGTTTAAGGGATCACTGTACCTTTAGAGTATTCAGTCTTAATATTTTTGTTATGAGTTGTCAAGTGTCTGACTGAAGTGAGGTCAATTTTTTGGTCTTATTATTTGTGTAATAACCAGGTATTTGATCATTTTGTGACAATATATATATATATATATATATATATATATATATATATATATATATATATATATATATATATATATATATATATATATATATATATATATGTGTGTGTGTGTGTGTGTGTGTGTGTGTGTGTGTGTTTGATAGTTATGTCACAAATCCAGAGGTAATTATTTCCATACTGTTAAATATTACAAAACAGATAATACCAATTACTGAATTAGTTACACGCATCCTGGCGTGCCCGTGATTTAAGGGCAAAGATAAGTGATAGAGAAAGATATGGCATAGTTTAGTGTACCAAGAGTAAATGAGAATAGAGCGTTTTGGATATGTGCGTGGAAAAGCTTTTAACTGGTAGAAATAGATTTCAAAGACTGCACATATGAGATGATGGTGGGAATGAGTTTGCTAGGTTACATGTTAGGTGAGTGTGAATGGAAAAGTAAGCTGATTGATGTAATAGTGAGAAAAGAAACTGTGGAGCTATATATGAGCATATTTGACATAGGCAAACATATAGAAAGATACAAAGTGGAGATAAATGGCTGAAAATGAGAAGAAATTTAATTAGGATAATTTATTTTGATAAGGAATGAATGAAAACAATTTATACCGGCAAGCGAATACAATATAGGGGAGTTAAAAAGTGGAGGTAAAATTTCATCTTGCGTGTATAGGAGTGAAGACACACGAAGTAAAAACAGAAAATGGAATCTTTAGCGAAAAAACAATTAACATATTATTTGGTTAGCGCTTGTCTAACAAAAATTATTGAGTGGAAACATGCAGAAGAATGGATACGGTACTGAAAAAGAAAATGAAAGGAAAAGAAGGCAATTAATAACAGATAGGAGAAACATAGGAAGAAATTCTTGTAGAATAAGGTGTTCTACTGAAAATTCTGCACCATAAAAGATATTAAAAAAATGAATGAAAAATTTAGCATATGGAGAAATTTAATTTGAAATGAACAAAGTCCTTGGTCTGTGGAAAAAGCCTTTTCAATAATTGTTGTATGTGCAAGACTAAAAAGATTATGAAATGAGTGATGAAATAGTGGACAGAGTTAGTGTTAGTTTTAGAATACTTGTGCAAAATAACTGTCAAGGACATGAGATCACAGAATGAGTGGATGGGACTCTGGATAAAAAGATAAGGTGCAGTGTCAATAATTTGACAAGTTGCTCCACAGGGTTTTGAAAGTTATGTCTGGATGAACGAAACGTGACGAAGAAGTAGATGAGGTCAATAATTATTTTTCGATATAAATGTAAGGTAACAGAGGTGACTGCAATTCCATAGGAACATACTATAATTACTGAGTATGTCAGTGAAGACACTTGTTAGGATTTTGATTAAGAGCATACAAGAGATTATGACTAATATAGGATGGATAATGCATGTTTAAACAAGGTAAAGTGTGTACGATTTAAATGTTTGGTATGAATTTTTTTAAGTAAGAGATTTGAAAGTGAATGAAAAAAATTATACATGGCATACACAGACCTTGGAAAATCTTAAGATAGACTCCATAAAGAGACAAAGCCTAAAGTGATGAGAATATATAAATTATAGAATGGCTTGCTGAGAGGGATTAACAGCTTTTATGACAAACTCAGACTGTGTTAGAATATGTAGAATGAGAAACTGACTAGTTTGGTGTAGAAGTTATTCAGAGGCTTGTTTGTTAACTCTCTTCGATTATCCAACATCTTGTATGGAACGATACAAATATTTCGAGAAAGAAAATTGACGTAGGTGAAAAGTTCTGAGAAGTAAATGACACTTGAACGGAATAGTTAATGTCTGTAGGTGATACAGTACTAGCTAAGCATAATAAAAAGAAACCACATAAATTAATGAAAGGGTTTGGACAAGTTTGCAAGAGGTCAAAGATGAAGGCAAATTTGACCAAGCGCAAGTTGTATTGCATTTATGTCCCTATTGTTAAAGGGATAAAAGTTTGATCGTAAATGTGCATTTCATCTTTTCAAAAAAACAAAAACAAAAGCAGTTGAAATATCAAAAGAATAACTATAGCAGAACTAGCATCAGCAACTGCAATGACAACTAGAAAAGTTATTCAGGAATTGCACAACGCCAGCGAAGCAGTCACCAAGTAATTGGCGGCAAGATTTTTTTTTTCTTTTACTAAAGCTATGGTGCTATTAGCATACTTATCCAAATCCTGCGTGTCCTTTCTATTTACAGTTTAAAAGTAGATCCAATATCTAGGGAACAATGATGTCAGTAATGTGATATATGAGAATAAGCAATATGTCTGCAGGCTAAGTGAAGGATAATTATAATATTAAAAGAATTTACGATTGAAGACCACAAAAAGTTAGGTTTTTCATTCATATTTTTACATTTCAAGTTAATTTATTTCATTGGGAAGTAGTTCCGAGCTCTTAAATGCAAATGAATATTTAATCGTCCTTTCATCACTTTTACAAATACAGTCAAGAAATTGTTCCACGGTCTTTTAGCTACAAATGGACCGAAGGAAATAAACGTCAGGATGACTATCCCCTGGGTACAATTGCAAAATAGCACGAACTGAATTACGATTGTTTTTTCCTTGCTTTTATTTAACTATTCACGTTCAACTTTTAACTATCGGGTTTTTATTTTTATTGCCGAATTTTTTAGTTTTTATTTAACTATTCACATTCAACTATTATTTAACTTGGGTGTTTATTTTTATTGCCGAATTTTTAAGTTTAATTTGTACTGAAAATCATAATCCAACCGTACTGAATACTAACTTTAGTAAGTTTAATTTTTTTGTTTAATTCATGACAGTAATCTGCTATAAATAACGAATAAAACTAGCTCTTTATCTATCTATTTTTCATGATTATTTTACATCGGCTCGCCTAAAACACTGACAGGAAGCATGTAGATATTTTTGTTGCTGAACAGCTCAAGTAATACAAGGTTATTTATTTCATACCCAGAGCATTTACTTCCGGAACTGTACTAACATTCATATTTCTAAGGCATTCGAAGCGCCTGATATTAGACCTTTATCTCTGCTTAAATGCCTTGCTTGAAATCAGATTTAGTTGTTAGATAAAGGTTATATGTAACTTGTTTCTATTACTGGTTCTCCCTCGTCGTTATAGATCTTGACTCCTTCCTCTAATGGCGGCTCAACGTTCTTCACTTCTTTTCTCTTCCAACATCAATAATATCAAGTGATTTATTTTCTGATCTTTAATGTATTGTCTCTCCTTGGTCGTTATTTCCAGTCTGCTATCTATTCTCCTTGCTCACTTTTTTCCTATATCAGAGATTTGATTGTCAACGCTTCTCCAAATTTAGCTTCAGTGCATCATAACATTATGACTCAAAACAAGAGCCGAATGTTCACTTAATCTTTGCTATTTTATTTTATCTTACATATCTGTTTTAAGACAACCTTTTTTTGAAGACTAGGTTTCTAGCAACCTATGCTATCATAATGATATATAATCTTGACTTGTGCTACATTAAAGTATCTGTCTGTCTGTCTGTCTATCTGTCTCTCAGCTCATAATCTAAGGGAACGTTGTCCGATTCTTAACAGAATTAGGAGGGACGAATGGCCACGTTTCCTAAAAGCCAGTATGGCTATGTTGATCTAAGCAGTGTATTAGGTTAGCGCTTATTAGCTGATCATCATGGGTTATAGTAAGGGGAAAAAAATGCAGAAAGTAGACATAAGAAAAATAGCAGACCAGAGTGTTCATTCGTAAGTAATTACACGGTCAAATTTATACTGTTAAATCGGGACTGCTTCTTCTCTCTCTCTCTCTCTCTCTCTCTCTCTCTCTCTCTCTCTCTCTCTCTTTTACTTTGTTATAATGGTTAAGGTAAATCAAGCTACTGTAGTTTTAATTTCTGTTGCCATTTGTTCTCCTAATTGAAAATTGAGATCTTAACTTGATTTGAATGGCATGTGAAGGTGAGTATGGTACTTACTTTGCAAGTGCCGACTGAATAAAGAACAGGAAGCCCAGCGAAAAGCTGTGTTTTCCATGAAATAAACAGAAAAATGCACCAAAGAAAAAAACTTATGATGAGAATAAAATAAGTGATAAAAACTGGTAAATAAATGTTTCAGTTTTCAGGTAAAAATGATTTTGCAATTAAGTTAATCATATACTTCAAGAACAGAAGGTACTAAGATGTGTCCGGGATATTGTATCAAAATAAACTTAAAAGAAATGTGAAATAATTTTTATATTTTATTGATCTCATGCATCTCCAATGTTTGTTCTTAATGGAGCTATTATATACTATTGAATAGCAACCAAAATGGTTAATGCCAAAAGTTTTTGCATTAGTTTAAATTTTTGTCATCTTCAATAAACAATACATAATTATTCAGCAGAATTAGGAATATATAACTAAGGAAATGTTTATGGTGTATTTTTCACAAATAAAAACTAAACAGTTTGACACTCCTTAGGTGTCAATTCCCAAAGTAAGAGCAAAGTGGTCTTTAGGAACGCTTTTTCAGAATTTCCTCAAGAGAAAATTGGAAAATGAACTCAGTAATTCTATAATTAACTTAAATTTTACATTTATGCTATATAAATACCAGTTGTATAGTTGCCGACTATTTTACTGATCAGAAGGCCACAGGTTATCAACAAAGAAGCAGGCAAAGGTTTCTAGCCAAACATCTGTCAGGGCTTGATCTGAATAATTATAATTCATCATAAACTAATACAGCAATTGTTTTATATATTCCTATCAAATAATTGCAGAATGAAGACCACTCAGTTTATATATATAAAAATGGATATATGCATTATGTATATATGAATGCGTGTGTGCCAGTATAACTCTGAAACGCATAGAGCAATTTCAACCAAACTTGGTATACATATGACATACTATCTAGAAATCAGCACTGAGCGGGTACGACATCACTAGCACCAAAGGCCACCAAAGGGGGTGGGGGTGGATGAGCTGCCCTGAAACGGGGCTGGTTCTGCCCGTAGGCTTAGTAACTAAATAAATTTTTCGAATTTATCATACCTAATTTCGGTATACAGATGGCTTATTATCTGGAAAAGAATACTGTGGGGGTAAGACATCAATGGCACCAAAGGGGATGGGGGTTGGGAAGGGGGTGACAGAGAGAAATAGTGAGAGGGAGAGGAAGTGAGAGAGAGAGAGAGAGAGAGAGAGAGAGAGAGAGAGAGAGAGAGAGAGAAGGGGGGAGAGAAAGAGTAGAGGGGGTGTTAGGGAGAAGAAAGAAGGAAAGAGCCAGGAGAGAGAGAGAGAGAGAGAGAGAGAGAGAGAGAGAGAGAGAGAGAGAGAGAGAGAGAGAGAGAGAGAGTTTATTGGTTGTCTTTCAGAGTTATATATATATATATATATATATATATATATATATATATATATATATATATATATATATA